>NW_010398441.1:22621-23855 GCF_000710305.1 Buceros rhinoceros silvestris
TTCCTGCCTCCTTTTTCCTTCAGCTTTCACTGGTGGTGTAGATTTTCATGGGAAAAATGTTTGTTACAGCTGTGTTGGGACATACTACGGACAGCTTTGTGCTCATTCTGTCTTTGTAAAGCAAGTACAAAGACTGTTTTTCAAAGTAAGTTCCATCAAAATTATAAAAGTTGGGTTTTTTTCGTGTTCATGAGTGATGTCATGGTCGAGGCCCTCCAGTTTCTCTCAGGTTCTCATCATGCCTTTCCTACACAATCCAATGTAGAAAATTCATCAAGTGCCACAGAAGTAGGTTGTGCAAACCAGCATGTCAGCAGCAGGTCACTGTGAAAAAAGGGCGTAAGGTGATCCACGCAGGAGCAACGGAAGCTCCTGAGGTGCTGACTGGGCTGGAAACTTGATAAACCTTACAGGAAGCTCTCGAGTTCTTGTACAGGTTTTGTTGCAGATTATTCATAGGCTGAGATACCACTTTTGACCTTTTCAAATGGCTGTTGAAGTCAACCCGAGGAGCCACAAAAGATGCAAGAATCTGCTGAAAAATGGTATTTCTTAACTCCTTTACTGCCTAATTTCAAGAATCACATAGAGGATTGGGTATTGGACCCATTTTCAAATTAAATATTTCCCCCAGACTTTTAAAGGATGTTTTTTCATGTAGGCATTGAAGTTGGTTTTCCTGGGTCGGATCAGTGTGTACAGAACAGTTCCTGAACTGGGTGACTCCTGCCCCAACCCAGGTGCTCCCCCTCCTACCACTCTCCGCAATCTAAAACTTGCGTTAATTAAATTTATCTCTTTCCCCCTTATAGCCCTGTTGATCTATATCGTATATTTGGACCCCAGAGAGTCAGAGTTTCTCATTCCTGCCTGGGATATGTTGTTGTCAGCTTTATTCCATATGTGCATGGAATAAATAACGAAGGAGTAAATGAGGAAGGAATGATGAGGCAGGGTTGTGGCAGTGTGATGTGTTAGCCACGAGATGGCAGCTGGGCTGCCTGAGCTGCTCTTGGAACTGAAGCATTGCAACACCTTCATTTTTAGTCTGGCTTTTGTAAATTATCAAGGTGCTTTTCCCTTCCAGTATTAACGCAATGACTTTTCCCTAGAGTAAACTTGAAACATCATCCTTGTGAGCCAGAGAATCTCCTGTGGTTCTGGTGAATGCTTTCAGCTCTTTATCTGGGTAGCAGATAACTTTACAGAACGCTCCTGTCTGGCAAGTGTTACT
>NW_010398441.1:23950-24920 GCF_000710305.1 Buceros rhinoceros silvestris
AGGAATGATCGTAAAGGACTGACTTAGTGAAAAATTTTATGTGCAAAAATTAATTGTGCACCATTGGATTTACACTTGTAGGCAGTTTTGAGCCCCTATTGCAAGTCTGGTCTGCTTTCCTCCTATCTCAGGGTAACAGATGAAGACAGAACCTTTTATTTTGGTGCTGACTGCATGTTTGTCTCTGTCTAATGATTAAAGCAGGGTCTGTGCTCTAAGGAGATCAGAGATGTGCTTCCACCTGTGTTTCTGATGTCCTGGGTCTTAGTTTTTAGCTTCCTCTACCACCTGTCAGGGAGCAGCAAGAGTGAGGCTGCTGTGTGAGGGGAAAGTGAGCTGGGAGCTGAGTGTGACCACAGCGTTGGCTAGTCATCGCACAAGCAGAGTGAGCAGCACGGGCTTGGTGATAGACTTGGGCCCCATTGACAGTCCTGTGATCATCAGACAAATTAGATGACAGATCTGGTCCAAGATGAGAGCGGGAGGCCCAGCTGCCTGTCAGGAGCTGCAGGGGACTGGGCTGTATACAGGCTTACCTCCAGCAAAGCTCATGGAGGCCTGAGAGCTGAGCTGAAATGGAGCCCTGGGCGGTGGGTACCTGCGCAGAGGCCCCTGTGGAGGATGGGCAGGGCAGTTAAAGCCTGATGGTGCATTCGGGCCCTGACACAACCATCCTGGGGTAAGAAAGCCTGTTTGTATCATGTAAGAATGGACTAATAGTGGAGTTCCTAGCTAAGGAATGGAGACTCCAGAATTCAGTTTCCTGTGCCATCTTGCAGAGTGACATAGGTTTTTGGAGTGTAGATTTCTCTCTGTAAAACAGAAATGTGAGAAAATAAATTCAAGGATGGTAAGGATATATCAGGATAGATACATATCTGAGATGAGGAGAAAATGAAAATATTAGGATAGTCTAGTTTTATTTTATTCTTTTAGAGTATGAGGAATACTGCAGAGGGGAAGAGAGAGC
>NW_010398441.1:25057-56612 GCF_000710305.1 Buceros rhinoceros silvestris
GACGCTGGTTCTGTTCTACAGTCGCAGTGCTTGGTTTTCTCTTGCATTCTCTCTTTCCGAATTCTGCGTGAGGTGTTTTATGAACTGAACTGGTGAAGGGAAACCGTTGAGCTCAGTATTTGGAGGAGCTGCGCGTGTCAGCTGGATTTCAGACACTGCTAGGTATATGAAGAGTGTCTTCAAATTCTGAATCTGGAGAAGGTTTCTATGTCGTCTTTAAGCACTTCAGCAAAATGACAAATGATTCTCAAAGCAGTCAGAACCTCAGCTGGCACTGTGTTTGGGGGGGCAGTTGCCCACTTCCTTGCTATATCATCAGCTGTGTCACTCCCCCCGTTACTTTGATAAGACATGTGAGGCTATACTGGTCTTCAGCCAATGAGCAAGAAGGAAACAAAACCCTTGAGAAGCAACAGGATCCAATTTTCACTGTCAGCAGCGAGGCCTCTGTTCTGTTCATGTTGAAATCCCTGGCAGAAGTCCTGTACTTAGATCTGGATTTCTCCCTCCTTAAAACAATATTCTTCCTTTTGGGCTTTTATCTTCTGCTTGTCAGAATCAGCTGATTATGAGCTCCTGCACAGATGACATTTTATCTTCAGTAAGCAGGAAGGAGGTATGAATTAGGGCTTAGAAAAAATGTTCAATAATGAGCCATGGAGGAAGGAAAACATCCAAAAAATTACACAGAAGGAATTGACTGACTTCATTTGTCTGGGCTGGAAAGTTCAGCTGTAATGACAGTGGTTAAATTAATTATGATGATTTGGTGACAAGGAAGCTAGCTTGTCCCCAAATGATGTGTATCATTTTTAACCAAGATGAAGTAACTGCATGCTGCTGCGTGTCGGAGTCAGAGCTGTCGGGTATTCCTCAGGACTTGTGACTGCACAGTCCTGCAGGGCGTGGAGCATGAGGACACAAGTCGATCCCACACTAACCCTTAAGCCAGAGTTCAGATAAATCTGTGGAACCTTTAGTGCTTTCTCTAAAGCCTTTGTTATTATGAATAGCTATGATGGATCATAGTCTTGGACAATGTGGTGGGCTGTGACCTCTGGCATTAAATGGGCAAACTTCTATTTTAGCTGAAGCGAGGGGAAGTGTGTTGTGGGGCTGTGCCAAGAGTGCTACCCTGTCTTTAGTAATGAATGTTGTCACGAATGTGGCTGACCCTGCATCACGTTCTACTGCTGCACCTCTGTCAGAGCTCAATCCTGCCTTGGCTGTGGCTTCAATGACTGGGGTGTTTGTGGACATAGCTAACGTAACCTATGCACTACACATGTCCCTGGATGGCGCTGAGGAACTTCTCATGGCTGTCTCTAGGCGTAGTATTTAAATATGCCCCAGCTGCAATTCCTCATGGCTGTTTGGTCTCTCTTGTTATTCTGGCAAACTGTTTTTAATACTAAGTTTTGGCATGCTGACCTGTCTTTATCTTTGTAATCAGTTCTGCAAGAGAGAGGATCCACTGAAGTGGCTTTTCTGTGTGGAAGCCATTGAGATATAGGGACTTTGGGATCCTTCTCTGTGAGCAGGACCCAGCCTATCAGTCTGTCCCTGAAGAAATCTCTTTAACTTCGGACTTTCAGTTTTATTGTTTTAATGTTTCATAGTGCCTGTGGGACATACATGTCAAGAGGCATCACGTCTCAGAGGATGTTTCTTAATGGCTATAATGAACTGATGCATTTAGGAGTTTAAGAAGGAGAACCTTGGATGTGATGGGAATAAGGGCAGCTAATAAATTAAGCAGAGCATTGGCAGAGAGGAGTGTTCAGGAGGTTCTCATGCAGTGATACCTGACTCACTGATCAGTTTCCCCAACAAGAGCAGTTTTGGGGGTCTTTAAACTTTTCCTTGTATTGCCACTGATGTGGAGTTTACACTGTAACTCATTGCCAGCATCTGCTGGTGTAGCGGCCAGGCACGGGGGTGGAGGGATATGGCTGCTGGTGGTCAGAGGGGTCACACCAGGATGCTGTAATAAAAGCATAGCTATTTTTAAAGAATAAAAACTCCACACAAACATTTATATCAGTTTTGCTTTGGTTTAGTACACTACTAAAATGCATTTTTGTCATGTATAACTTTACGTGCATAGAAACACTTGGCGATAAGTTTTCCTGTATTGGTAGAGTGTTCCTTACACTGATTTGGACTTGGCATCATTTTTATAGCTTGTGGATGCAATTCTGCCTCCTGGAACAGTAAGAGCAAAACACAGGCACCCAAGTCTGTCCTGCAGGATCCGTAAGTGTAGCTCTGCCTCTCTAATGCTACACTGAGCTGCTTTGTGACTTCTGTCTTCCTCTAAGGCGTCTTCCATCTAACCTTCTCTTTTCTTATTCTCTGCTTTTCTGCTTTAAACTTGGTTGCTTGTGAAAAATCTAAGAATAAATCCAGATAGCTGCTCTAGCTACTACTCTTTTCTGCCTCTGTTTTGAAATAACAAGAAAAGCTTTGACAGCTGAGAGCCGAGGCAAGATGAAGCGGCTTAACTCATGGCGTATGGCAGTGGCTGCACGTAATGCATGGACAGCATCTTGAACTCTTCCTATAGGGACTCTCACCCCCAGGTAGTGATACATCAATGACTCTTAATGCGCAACCTATTAGCATGTTTCACTGTAACAGTCTAATGAGTTGCAGTAATCCGGCCCAGAGGTCAGAGATGAAAGGCTTACTGTTGAAGGTGCTTATTGAACTTGATTCCCCCATCTTTAGAAGGTCAGAAAACTCATCCACCAAGAAAATGACCTTTGCCAGGTCGCAGAGACTGATGGGCAGGTTAGCCCGTGCGAATCTGAATTCTGAAACCAGTCCTGGAAGCAGATAGGAGCAACTTCTTCAGTAAGACAAGGCTGCTTGGTGTCATTGTTAGTTTAAAAGGCTAAAGTAGGAAATCCTGCATCTTTTAAAAGAAAATTGAATGTAGAACAGAATGTTGTCCGATTAGTATGCTGACAGGTTTGGACTGCAGTACCTCATTGGACACAATGAGATCATGTTACTGCGTGTCTGCTCCAGTCCGTCAGGCTGACCTGATGAAAAGGTAATAGAAAAAAATGCAACAAAGAAACTGTCGATACTGAGACAATTAGAATCTTCTGCTCCTGCAAAAACTATCTAAATAGAGAATACAAAAAAAACCCAACAAACAACAACCCAACACCCCAAAAACATGGCAAAACTACAGCTTGGTCAGGTTTGCTGAGGCTTTAGAGGTTCTGCAAAGGTACCTTGTAGGGCTGTGTGTGATTTGTAGAAGGGAGAGAGTTTAAGAAAACCGAAAGGGAATCTATATTGGTGTCTGTAATCCCCCACAAGTGGGCTTCAAAAACCCCAAACTAGTCACCTGGGAAACGTAAATCTTGCAGAATTCTTTCCTTTAGTATAAACAATTTTAAAAAACCTCTGTATTGTGATTAATTTTGACAGTAAAACGTGGATTTGCCCCTTTGTGTTTGTGGAACACAAGGGTGAAGTATCTGAGGTCCCTCCAGGTGGGAGGTTTGAGCTTTCTGCGCTTTCAAAACCAATTAGATTTTGGCCAACACTTGTGGAAGAAGCAGAACCACCTCCTCCAGCCCTTCTCTTCCCATTTCACAGATGCTGTGTGGATGGATTTTGTTCCCTCCACTTGCTTTGATTTGCACTGTCACATAGACAAATCAAAGCCTACCTCTTATTTATTGCAGCCAGCAAGAGTGTGCTACAGACTTAATTCAGGTATGGACTCAAATCCTTCTCGGGAGCAGAGTACAGTACTTTGTCATTTGCAAACACTTGGAAGCGCAGAGTTCCTGTAAACAAGAATAAATTCAAGGAAAATTTTGAATTACATGTGTAGTTTGTATGAATGCATTGGAATCGGAGTAGCACACAGTAAGATGAATCTATCCATCATGGGCATTTAGTGTAAAGCCCGTATTTGCTTTTTTTGCTATCCACATAGATTTGATCAACATAGCGGTTCTGTCATTTACTAAACACATGGGCTCTGCTCTGCGGGACACCAGCTCATCAGTTACCAAGTGAGCAGCCTGTCATAGGGCCTGCACACATCATTTGTAACTGTCATGTACCCAGAGATCAGAATCTTCCCAGAGTTCCATCCCTCGATGGCTTGGAAATGGGCTAGCTGTACCTGATAGCAGGCCCTGCTGCTTACAAGGAAGGGTGCTGGACCTGAAACTGAGATACGGCATTGGAGAGTTTCAGTCTCTTGAAGTTATCTGGTAGGCACCAGCCTGCAGCTCAGTAGCTTTAAATATTTGTATTCATTTTCTGTTGATGTTTGCGAAGCCAGTCAGTGGCTTCAACTCACTGTGTTTGGAACTCCCTCTCTTGAATCTTAGTGTGCTCTCTTTCTTTAGAAGAGCTGCAGGAAAGGCATGGAAATCATGTTGCTAACTTGGACCAAGGTCTGGGCAAAAGCCAGGCACCATGAACAAGTCTTAAGAAAATTGCACTACCTGAACTGACCCCCTGCCCCAGCTCTGGATTTTTTTATTAAGCTCTTTCAGGTGCCAAACAACTGTGTGAATAACAGGTTGCAGTTTTCTGTTGTTTGTTGGGGTTTTTGTTTGATTTTTTTTTTCCATATGCCTGCTCTCTGGAAAGCTATGAAGTTACATCTTTTCCTGAGTTTGTCGATGCTTTCAGCTGCATTGTTTTCTAGTCCTTAGTAAGTTCCTTAAATACAGTCAGGATGATAATTTGCAACCATAACTGGTTTGGCTCTTAAAGGGCTTTTTTTTTTTTTTTCTTCCCCTTCTTGGTTCTCTGCGGAGAGTCAAGGAGTTTCATATGATGATACTGGACAGCAAACACAATTTTGACATTATTTTACTCTCCTATATCCTAAAACCAGCCTTAACACGTGCCATCGATTCCCTGATCTGGACTGCTTAAATTCTCTTCAATCTTTTTAAGATTATTACTTTTTAGATGAGTAGCTGATACCTTTAACTTCAACAGAGCAGGAATTGTATGGGAGCTGCATGTAATTCTAAGCCAGAATTTCCCAGGGATTTTGTAGTAAAGCCAGTTGCTATAGGTTGAGTACTCCTTAAAGAAATGTTGAAATACTCCTGTTTATTTGGATTACAGATTCCCTGAATATTGATGACGTTATAGGCTATAGGCTTTGTGAACTATAGTACTTCTTTGGGAGCATCTGAATCTGTCACTGCAGCAATGCATGTCAACAAAAGAACTGCAGTGACCTAGGTCATTTCAGTGGTGTACTTTCCATCCCTTTCTTGTGTCACTAGGAAGTAGAGGGGAAATTTTAGTGTCCCTTCATGTTCCTGTGAGACTTCCGATAAATCTCAGGTTCTTCCTGAAAATGATAACAAAATCTCTTTGTGTCTTGTAGACCTGTTATTCATTCATTTAAGATTTGTGATCCTCTGTGAAATTGGTAGATTCTTGCATTTTTCTTTTTATTAAATATATGAAAAGGGCGAGCTGTGGCTGCACTGCTGTGGGAGCATGACCATCTCATTCATTCATTTAAGATTTGTGATCCTCTGTGAAATTGGTAGATTCTTGCATTTTTCTTTTTATTAAATATATGAAAAGGGCGAGCTGTGGCTGCACTGCTGTGGGAGCATGACCATGCCTCTGGGCCTACCTGCTTAGGTCCTTTTCTCAGCTGGAAATCTTGCCTAGGCAGACCTCAAGCCCTCAAGATGTCTGGTGTTTCATATGTTTCTGCGGCTGTTGCTTAGGAAGCTGCAGCTTGTGCTTCGTGAGTATGTCACTGCTGTTACACCAAGCAGCACATGAACCTGTATTTCTGTACCAGTAACCCCAGCACACCTCTTAGAGATCCAGATGAAACCTCCTGTTCCAAGGGAGGTCCTGTCCCAGCCTAGCATATCTCACTAATGCAAGACTGTTTCTGATAATCAGACTGATACTTCTCATTCTCAGTTTTATGCCATTACACCTAGATAGCTCCCCTAAGGACTAAAGCTATCTTTTTTTCTCTTTCACACCCCTCAAATACTTGCATTTTCACTTCTCCCTCCCTACCCCAGCAGCCTCGATTCAGACTGGTTGCCCACACTACCACATCATTTAAGTTTTCCCGTTTTAGTTTCCAGTGAGTTAGTCAACATCGTTCTTTGACTATTCTAGAATACTCATAATTGTGTGATTCTGTATCACTGCGTTGCTTCAGTGACATTTCCCACTGAGGAAGGAAATGCCAGACTTCAGAGTGTCTTTGCTTTTCACAGCTTAGGTCAAACCCTGCCTGAACGCCAACACAGTTTCCTGCATGTTAATTTTAGTTAATAGCTATTCAGTAAAACAATGCGTCCGGCTCAAGATGTATGGCACAAATTAAGCTGAATGCCCAAACAAATTCAGCAACAGACCCTGGCCTCAGCGGACTCTTTAAGTCCAGCGTAACATCCATTTACATTGTTTTATTTCTCTCTCAAACTGTAACTTGCTCCCTGTGGGGTTACATTGCGTTAGTTTCATTTTCACATTGTACTGGCACCACTATAGTCTTGCATTTAAATAGTCTCATTTCATTTTGATATCATGATGTCATCTCCACATAGGCGTATTGAGGCTGTCTGGAGAATTTAGCGATAATGCCAAGGCAGAGCCGAGCAGCACTACCCAAGCTGGCCAGTTGGCTAGACACCTTGCTGTGCTGTGCAGTGAGCTCAGCTTCAATTTCTGAGCCCAGTGCTGTTCTCTGGACTGATAACACAATGTATTTTTATATCCTTTGAGTCCTATTCCCCCTCTCAGTGGCAGGAAGCATACGTGTGTGGGAAATAAGGTCTCTGGGAAAGTGAATTGTTTTGGTCACGTGCAAGCTGGCAGTAGCTGGGAAAGGACACAGACAGGGCTGGTTCTTTTACATCTGTGCTTCTCCGTGGCTGTAGCCAGTGGAGGATTTTCTGTGATTTCTAGTGATGGCTAAAGCTGCAGGCTGGAATATTGCATTTGGGGGTGGGACAAGAAAGGGAGCATCCATCCCCCAGGTGCCATGGAATACGGGTGAGTAACCTACCACCTGACTGTTCTGGAGCCAAGAACAACTAGTTGTTAATGAGCAGATGCCCAGAGTCCTCTGAGAACTGTACACGCAGCTACGGCCGTGCCCCAAGTACCCTGAATACCATGGTAACGCAAAGCACTTCCAACTCTAAATGTCAACGTCTTAATGGCAATCCCTGTACATCTGTCCACAGTCTGCGTTGCGTAAACAGCGCACAAGTTTGTGTCCTGCCGTGTGAGAATGTGTGCTAGACCACCCTCACCCAGCTCAGCATGAGCTACTTGGGGAAGGAGGGATTCAAGTTTCAACTGCTGCTAACAGCTCGTCTCCTAGGCCAGGACACAGCTCTGGGACTTTGCCCCATGCCCTCAGCTCCAGCGAGCATCTTGACTTCCTGGCAGCAGCAGAGCTGGTGCTTTAGGTCAAGGGGGGTTTTGTTTATGGAGCTGCCATTAAATCAGCCTAACACAGTCGTACCGTATTTATAGTAAGATTAGTCACGTGACTGCATCCAAAGCAAATAGATTCTAGATTCTTGGTGGAACGTTCATTTGGAAAGGAAACCCTATCTTTAATGTGCATTTTTCCCCCTACTGCTGTAAGATTTCCAGGGACAAAATCAATCAGGCTGTTCGAAGTTGAGATCTTCGTGGTTATTTTTTTCTTTTAATTATTTTGTTTAAAAATGAATGAGTTCTGTGGCTTTTGAGCTTGAGGGTTAGTGGTTTGGTTTTAATCCTCTCCAAAAGCAGTGAGACTACTTAGTCTGAACCTACAAAAGCCATTCAGTGAAACTGCTGGTTTTAGGCATTTCTAGAATGATCCAAGAATAAAACCATTTGTTAGAGCTACCTCTGGGATCCGGTGCCTATATGCATTTGTCAAAGGATGCAGTATTGAATGCTTCATTTTCCAAACACTAGGCTGAGATAAATTATATCTAGGTGTTGAGCCTTCCTGATATAAATCAGTGGCATATCAATAATAGGATTCAGCTTCCCTCTGAAATTTTAAAGTAAATATGCTGGGATCCTTGTGGGAAATAGTAGGTTTCATTTCATGGACTTCTGCGAGGATTATTGTCAGTGGAGCCTGCTTTTTAATCTGGCCAGTAGACTAATGGCGAAATAAGTGAAAAAGACACAGACTGAAAGGGATTGGGATGATGCTTTGGAACAAGTCTTTCTGACTGGCGCTCGTGCAGAACTGATGCCCGTTCTTTTAGTTTAGGTATGGAGAACTGAATGCTTTTTAAAGGTCGGATGAGACTTGGACATTAAAATGAATGGGGAAGGAAGACAAGCAATATATGGAACCGAGTATTTATTGCACTCGTCTGTGATTCAAGAGGCCTGAGGCCAAATCTTCTCCAAAATCTTGAATAACTGTTAGTTTGGTGGTTTGATTCCAAGCTTCACTTCTTACATCAGGCACAAGTGCAGTTTTGAAATGTTTGTTACGATCGACACTTTGTATTGATTTTAAAGTACTTTCGCTCACTTGCAAGGTCCTCAGTAACACTTTCAAGGACTGACATTCAAGGTTCACTTTTCACTTATGCTTTCCAAAGAGTATCTGCTGCTTGGCTCTGACATTCATATTCATCGCAACCTGGAAACAGTTAAGGCTTGAGCTTTATGCCCTATGGCTTTGACATCATCATTCTCCTTACAGACAGGATACTGAATCTGCTTTTTTTCCACTTGTAATTCAAATTCTACAGTGGCTGATATTCTCCCAGGACTTTAAGCCCTGATACACCAGTAGCAGGTAGCCGGCTATGAAAGCCAGAGATTGCTGAAGTCCTTACTTAGCCCTTACTCAGATACCCCAAATGCAAAGAAGCGTTGGATTCATCTTACCCTCTGTGAATACTACACATCAGCAGTAGGTGCACGGTTCCTCCACTGGCTTCTGCTGCAGTGAGACACCTTATAAAGATGAGATAAACATGTTAAAAGGGAGAAAAGCGAATAAATGGAAGAAAAGAGGTTGTACCCCAGATGGCAGAGGTGGTGAGGATAAAAAATGGAGAAGCAAGCAAGTGGAAATGAAAAAAATGGACAATTTCAGCAAAGATGAAAATGTGACAGATTATTGTGTGCTGCAGCGGACAAACCACCCAGTAAAACAGATGTCAAAACAACAAACCCTCATGAACCTGTGTACTGGGTTCCCTTTGGCTCCTTTGGAGGCCATCAAAGAAATAGATCTGCTTTCCCACCCTTTAACCCGAAAGAGTGGCAGAATAAATAGTTCAGAGGCCGGGGACTACACTTAAGAGTCCTAGGTTAATTTCGTCGCTTTGTCGCAGGCCTCTTCTGTATAACCCAGCTCCTTTAGTTGTGTCCCAGTCCAGCAGGAGTGAAGTGGTACCATTGCTTCTTTACCTCCAAAGAATATGAAAATACATGTGCTATGAACTGCAGAGCTGATTGATGGGGACCAAAGTGTGTCCCTTGCTATTTCCTTGCAACTTTTTGTTCTCATTGATAAACAAGAGAAGGTAAGAGTGTTTTGGAAGGAAGGTGCTGGCACATTTCTACTTGAAAAACTGTCATTGTCATTACAGGAACCTCCCCTCTCAAGGCGTACTTGAAAAGTGGTTTATTTTCCCCGTCAGCTGCATGCAGATACTCAGACTGGACTCACTGATTCCTAAAGGCAGCATTTCATTGTAAATTAATATTTTACCTGTAGCTGTCTGCCATGTAATGGGAATTAATGCTAGCTCTCAGTGACTCTACTTTTATTTATGCTCTCCAGGGTTTAGTGGCTTACAGGATTATAGAGCTGAATTCAACTAAGTAAAGAAAAGGAGAGTGAGAAATCGTACTTTTACCAATACTCAGAAATGCTTATACAGCTGCGTGTTTCCACTTCTTTTATGGTAAACATTGTTTTATTCATGCTTATGATAATATTTTCCTGAGTAATAAGTCATACAATGCAAGGCATCTCCCTTCTCTTTTGTATTTAATTATGTTTATATTATTTGTTTACTGATGGCAGATACTTTCATGGATGAAAGTAGATAAAAGGAATAGGTGAATCAATCATGGAAGAGAGGAAAAATGTGTATTAGCAACAATCTGGTGGTTTTTAACAACTAGGGCAAGCAAGAACTTGATGCTTTCCGGTTACACTTGTTAGTGTACAAGAGTACAGTATAGCAAAGAGAACTTACCTTCGCCTCCAGAACTTCATAGAAAGACCAGACCTGCTGGGTTAGCTGAACAGAGGCCAGGCCGCGGAAGGAATGGCCATCTTGCCCTCTGCAAGAGTCCCTGATGACCAAAAACACAATCTGAAATGGTCGGGTGGTCAAATGTCCTTGGATTAAGGAATCCATAGAGTCAACAGGCTTCCTAACAGATGTTGTCATGAAATACAGTGTTTGCAGCATAAGAAAGTTGATCTTTTTACAGCTTTTGAAAATCTTGGCCATTGCAGCATCTCTTTAGTACTTTGACCTATTAAATCTAATCGGTAGGCTTCATGAAAATGGTACCTTGGGATCAATCTCACAGCTCATGCCCATCTCTGTTATTTCAGAGTCCTTAATGTTTTTACACTGTTGCCTTTGCAGCTATAGGGGCTAGAATACCTTTCTTGGTTTTATGTGATGCTAAATTAGGGAGAAATTTATTGCATGTTAGAAATCATTGCCCTAGAATCTTAGCTATTACTCCAAATACTGTAAAGAGTTCCAGCAAAACCACAGGATGCAGAAGAACCACTGACAGTCAGAGGGACCATCGAAGGGCCCAGATGTAGCATTTGGGTAATCAGGTACAACATGCTACAGTTATGAAGCAATGTAAAGAAATCTGGTGAAATATCAGTATCAACCCAGAATGTTGGCTGTGAAGATCACTAGTCCCTACCCGCTATGGGACATGGTATCACTAGCTATCGATAAACTCTTTGTTGTTAAGAGTTCCTGTAGTCAGCCCTGAGCACAGCTATGTTGCTCTACAGGAGGCAGAACCTTAATTACTTTCAGATAATTTGTACAGATTCCCTGCTATTGTTGTACACTTACATTTGAAATTTATAATTTCTGTTCATTTTTCAAAATCTTGACACTCAAAGTATTTAAATATATTAGTCATATAAACATCATCGTTACACCATGTTTTACTTTAATGGGCATCTTACAGCCTGTAAGGCCCTTACACACCTGTAATTTGCTGGATTGTCTAAATCTACCATGTACAGTCAGTTTGGTGTAAACCTCGTAACGTGAGATTCCCGCTTCGCTGACGCCAGTGGCAAACTCATCAAATTAAGTTTTCTTCAATTTAAAGGCCACGACTCAGAAATCCTCTCAAACGTTTAATGATACTGAATATTGTGCCAAAGGTGATTCGCTGCAGCAGGCTGCTGTTCAGAAGGCTTCTACTGGTCGCAGAACACATTCCTACTGTTGGTCAACCACCTGCTTACCAGTCACTATTGTTTTAAAAGGGAACCCCAGAAACTGGCCAACTTCAACGTCTCTGTTTTCATTCAGATGTAGATGCACATCAGCATCTAGGCTGCAAAGCAGCCTTGAAATGCATTCTGGCATTCTAGGCTATAGTTTGTATTTCAATACATATATCATGTTCTACAGTATCCATAGGGGGAAAAATAAAGAAGTCCCTTTGATTTCTCCTTCCCCCCAGTACTGGTGTAATGGATTGGTCCTTACTGGTGAATAATGGCTTTCTTAAAGTGGAAACAGATTACAAAGTCAAATCCAAGAACATTCAGGCCAAATCCTGCTTTCACTGACACCTGTATAAATCCAGAGGCACTCAAGTGGATTACAGAGTTACATTGGTGTAACTGAAAGCAGAATTTTGCCTTTAGTTTTTAACAACTCATTAGGGATAAATAGCCTTTTAGCTAATGAAAATCTGGCATTTTTGTTAACAGCTTTGTAATGATATACACCAAGTTCTACATTGCCTCGATAATTGGAAAATTTACTTGCTTTTTTCCTTTGGTAAAACATGGACACTTACAGTTGTTCCTTAGTGAAATAATTGAGCCATAAAATCCAGACACCCCGAACATACTCATAGCATTTAAGTCTAAGCAAAATGCGACCGTAGGCAACTAAGCCCTCAAACTCAAAACTGGCTGAAAAGAGAGCTGTGAAAACTAAGATGGTGTTGAGTTCCCCAGTGCCAAATGGGGGACGTACTCCTTTGCATGTGACTTTTCAAAAACTTCCTCCACCTCCAGCTCGAATTTTATTCAGTGTCAGATGGTGTCTAGGCGACTTTTAAGAAGTGAATGACCATGTCAGGCGTGTGAACGTCAAGTTGATTGCAGACTTTTTCCTGACTCCTGGCTTCTTTTTTTGCTCCTGACCAGTTTGGTTCAGCCTTTCCCTTCTCACTTACCTGTTCTGTAAGGTTTCTAAAGACAATGCCAGCCTTAGAGGCAGTGTATTTTGTTTGCTTGACCATAGAGTTGAAGTTTTCCATTTTCCAAACCCCTCTTACCTATGAGGATATTAAGAAAACCCTCTTGTCTTAGTTTCAGCCAATCTGTTATTAGAAAATACTTCCACTTACTTAAATATACAATGTTCATATCTTCAATAATACTTCGTTACAGCACCTTTACTTGCTCCATCAGGGAACAGCAAAGGTGGTGGCCAGGTCCAATTAGGAGTCCAGATCATGAGACATCTTGGAGACCAGACAGGTCTGAGATCAAGCTAAGACGTCAGTCTATAGGTCAGGGTCAGCACTTACTACATGGACCCGTATTGATAAGGCAGGGCCAAGGTCAAGCCAGGAAGTTAGTCTGCAGGTTGATGTGCGCGTCAAGGAGCACTAAGGCCAGGAACAGGCACAGCTGCAGTTACACTGGAAACCAGTGCTGCTCCAACACAGCTCAGGAAGGAGCTTAAATAGGGTTTTTGAGGCTGGTGGGGACCATTAAGGTTTGTAGTGCCCCGAGAGTCTGGCAGATGTGTGATACGGGGTTTGCCAGGTAGTGGTGAATTCCACTAGAAATGGTAAACTTGTATGTCATGTCATGGGTCAATAAATCTGTAAGAGTTTTAAACTCTCAGATGTTGTTCAGAAGTTGTGATTCCCCAAGCTGTCACGAACAGCAGCACAGAACGGGTGCTTGGGTCTATTCCTGGCTGGAGCAAATCACATCACCTTTATGTTGCTTTGATTTCCCCACTGTCTTGGAGGTTCTTTGCTTTGGGGATTAATTCTTGCTGTGTAATTGGGGAGTTTGGTCAAAAATTTTATCTGAAAATCCTAGATGCTTCTGCACTATAAATCATAATTTGGTAAGTTTGGAGAGAACATGACTAATGTTTCTGTAGAGAAGAAGTTTGTGTTGCTTTGATTTATTGGCTGTTCTGATTAACTTCTGTATGCTTGCTTAGGTCTGAGCAACTGAGGTACATTCACAGTGGAGTTGAACCCTGTGTTGGGCCTTTAGACCAAGTACAATTCATAGACCATGCCCTTGTGGAACAATTCTTCCAAGTATTTAAGGGCCAGAGCAGTTAACTGAAATATCTACCTTTGTCCGTATGTCCACAGGACTAGGTGAGCACGTGTGCTACATTAAATACTTTAAAAGCAGGTTTTAGCCAACTGTTTAACACTTACCTGCGGCAGTGGAACTGGTGTTAAAACATTGAGGATGCTTTGCACGTATTTCCATGGGTTTCCAGTCTTGGCGAGTTTCACTTTCCCTCTGTTGCTGTATTATTAGGTATGGAGACAGATAACTCAAAAAGCAGAAAAGTTATTTTCTTGTCCATTTCTCAAAAATCGGCTTATTAGGTTAAAGTCAAACATTTCTGCTTTCTATTGTATTTACAAAAGCAATAGTAATAAATATTGACGAAGCTAAACAGCCTCTGGGAGGGAGCAGCCTAGAATTGCTATTCAAACATGCTTTAAAATACTGCTGTATAAAAATAATAATCCAAATGAGAGTACTTGCTTGAATACTACTTGTTTTGCTTCCCTTTACATCGAGGAATAATGACAGATCTTGTGCTAGTTTTGAATGAAAATATCAGTTGAGGAGTGGATTTACATAATAAAATTAATAGAGCATGGAAAGCTTTCAGCATCGCTTTCTGATTTTCCTCTCCGTGTCACAGAAGTTTTATTTAAAAAGACAGATGACTGCAAGTTTGTTTAGGAAAACAAATGCTCTGGGCTGCATGTATGCAATCTTTACATATGACAGCTGGCCCAAGTCACAAAACACTCTGGTTCCTCCTTTTCTGTTCCTATAAAGAAAATCTGTCCTTGTGCAGAGTGCCACATGTAGGGTAAAATGTCATAATTTCCCCACTTTTTCATGTTTACTACCCTGATTCTCTCAAGGTAGAGATGCCCTGCATAGTTATGCTCCCTGGAGCACACCCACCAAAGAGGAGATAGAATCAGATGTCTGTTATCTGGTCCAACACTAAACTGTATTTCTTTGGGCTTACAAAGGGTAGATTTTGCAGGAAAGTAACTTACCCTCTTTACACCGTGATTTACCAGTGGTAAATCATTTCATGGTTTTCTGTGACTGGGCTTTCTCTTAGAGTAGAGTACACCTAGCAGTGTCGTCTTCCAGTGGTGCAAGCCAAGAGATCTTCCAGATTCTGATGGGGAAGGGACTCGTGTTAGGGTTGAAGATTCTAGCTCTGGAAAGCCTGTGTTCTCACGGATCATAAGGGCTGTGTCACTTAGCTCCACATTCAGTACTTCCTCTCAGAGCTGCAATCATTCATCTTTACGGAGAGCAATAATGGCTGGGGTTTTTTTTTACCTCTGAAAATATCCATACCCCGGAATCTGTGGCTCTCCATAAGCTGCAATCATTCATCTTTACGGAGAGCAATAATGGCTGGGATTTTTTTCTACCTCTGAAAATCTCCATACCCAGGAATCTGTGGCTCTCCATAAAATGGAAAGGTCTGTTTTGTTGAGCTAATCGATGAACACTGAACTGATAAAGCCTTGGCAGAGAAAGACCGAGGGAAAAGGGGGAAGAGAAGAGCGTTTTCAACATCTGAGCTGCTGGTTTGCCACACACAGACCCCTTCATCTATTCACCCATGCATCACAGTCCTTCTTCTGGAGAAAGCAGTAAAAGTGATGCCTGGTCCTGTAGCCAAAATCTGTCTTATATTGGTGCCTGATGCATGTTTTATGCTCTTCTTTCATTATCCTGTAATACTACCAGTTTTGGATTGGTGTTGAGTTGCTGCCTGTGGCCTGCCTCTGCCTCTGCAATAGGTGAGCTTTCTGCAGTCCTTTGAGACAGCCTCTCTAGCTGGCTGTCAGCTCACTGTCTGCTTTATAAATCCTGGTTTCTAAGAATTCAGTTTGAACTAAGACCAAAGAAGAATTTACTAGTTTTGAGGTAGGGACAAGTTTACAGTTAGCTACTAATGGAAACTTCACGGTGCCCTAAGGGTGATGAATCAAGGAGAGTTCAAGCTGAAAAAAAAAAATTGCTTTCAGGTCTATAGAAGAGAGAAAAAGTGGTTTCCTAGATCCCACTCTCTTTCATGACAAATTAGACAGGCAATTTCTGGTTGGCTTCCATTGTTGCCAGTCATGTCAATAAGGACCTGCTTAATCCTCAAATCTGTTTTGTTTTTTTTACATATAAATTCCATTTCATAACAACGGCAATACTTTCCAGGCAGCTCATTTGAGGATGATTACTCTACTTCATAGGCAGTAAAACTCGCTTGGTCTTATTATACAATTCAAGGTGTGTGAAGCAGACAGTTGCCTGTAAACATGCTTCCTGATGGGTGTTAATGCTTCATTATATTTACTGTTTTGTTTTCATGGCTTCAGGTAGCATGACAAACTCTTTCCCCAGGAATAAAATGTGGAAAATCTTTCGCTTTTTGTTGGCAGAGCATTCTTCCTAGTCTGGCAGTTGATATGCCTCAGGTATTCTCTGAAAACTGAAGAGAATATCCTCATCTTCACACTTTGGCTAGAGGTTTTACAGTGTAAAATAAGTGTCTGGATTGTTGTTTATGTGAGAGTATCTTTACAGAAATGCATCGTTTATGCCAAAGTGTTTTAACTTGCATGTTTAAATTAGGCACCTAACTGCTTAATTTCCCAAATAATGTTCCAGTTTACATCAGCACTTAAGCATGTGCTGAAATGTTTTCTTGAAAAGACAAGTGATTTTGCAGTTGTTCATAAACGAGGTGATTATCAAAGTTCTTGAGTAGCTCAGCCCCTTAGAAGCCAGAGATGCTCAGCTAAAAAAGAGTGCCCTGCTTATCTGGCTGGATTTGAATTTAGATATCTGGAATAACACATCCATGGCTGAATATTTTGACCATCATGTTTTCAGCGCTTACCAGTGACAGTTTTAATTATTATAATTATTAATATAACCCCCTCCCGCCGAATACTCAACTGCTTCTTCCCTGCTCTGCAGTCATTATCACAAGGTTCAGTGTGTCTGTAGTTATTTAGAAACTGAAAGGTTATCTTTGGAGATGAAAATCAAAAACCTCATACATTTTATTCCTATTTAGAGAGTGCACTGATTTTGTCTGGCTATTGTGAGAACACAAGTAGTCCTAAGAATACCAAAGTTGCTGGCCAGCTGTTTTGACCTTCCACAACACAGAACAGTTATAACGAGTTTTTAAACAAACAAACAGAGGCAGACAGTGAGGAGAGAGGTTCACATAATGACAAGAGTTGCAGTGTTTTTGATATTTTGTGGTCAGGGCCTTCCAGCCAGGGTGCAGGTGCCATCTCACTGACCAGTGTGTAACCCTGAGATATCCTGTTACTACAGGCCAGACTCTTAGGCTTTTACATCACTTACATCCTGTACTTTTTTATCTTACACTTTTGTAATAGTGACATGCCACTTGGCTTTAATGGAGCGCTGTGTTTCTTGGGAAAATGGGGCTAGGAAAGATGACCTGAGTCCTGCCTGTTGCTGCCTTTGGCAAACATGTGCCATAATCCCATTCAGAAGTAGTTAGGTTGTCTTGTCTCCACTGGAAGCCTTCCAGAATCTTGGTGTGCTTATGATTAGAAACCACCTAACTCGCTTCTGAGTTTTGCAGGTGTCTGGTTTATACTGATAGCTTTTGGGCTGATAACACCCTTTCATTTCATGCTTGCTGCTACTGCCCTTCTGCTTTATGCTTCTTCCTTGAGGTATTTTGTCTTCCTGAGGAATTTAGAAAAAGCATTTGTATCGCTTTGACTATTCTACAAAGGGCTTTTGGATCTATCCCTCTAGCAAATCTATCCAACTTGTCCACCTCTGCTCCTCAGCTATGATTTATAGCCATCGGAGCCGCCCCTTACCCCTTCTCTTCATCTGCTCCTTTCCAGCAGAACTTTTTTGTGAGACGGATCATATAATCTAAACCTCATCTGGTCACTTTCTACCGAAGCTTAAATAATTGAAATGTCAATAACATACCATTTAAAATCTATTCTACTTAATCTCCCAGAGTGGTGTGTTGGCAGATTGTGAATGTCACACTACTGATGAGCAAAGGACTTGGATAACTATGAGCTTCTAATCAAGAAATTAATCTAAAATTGTATATCTGCGTAAGAAATGCTGGCACAGAAGGGTGAAGTACTCACTAAAAGCAGTTGGGCCTAAAGTGATTACTAAAGCAATTCAGGGCATCAGGGACTCCACAGAATAGAGGTCTCTGCAGTGATTCTGCCCTCGTAACTCACAGATTCTCCCCTGCTGCAGTGCTCCCTAGCAGAGGCAGTGCTGCAGCATCCCTCTCTGGTTTACGCTCTTTGAGGTGCCTTCAGGAGCAGCAGGGAGACCCAGGACTTAGCCCACCAGCTGAACACTGTCCTGTCGGGCTGCCCTGGCTGCGCTGCTGTCAGTGTGCTCTCCCGTGTCTGTGCTAGTCCTCTCGATCCAGCTGCAAAGAAACAAGTCTTGAAGCTGTGGATATTCGCAGATCTCAGAATTATTGCCTCAAGGTATCTGCAAATTGAGATGGACACCACTCTGTCAGTCGTGTTTAGAATATATTATCAGGACTTTATTTTCCGTTATAGAAGATACTAGATTCCAGCCAGACACTCAGTAATACTATTCTAGGATTTTCCAGTTTATTCTAGTGCTTTGAATAATGACTAGAATATCAGTTTATTCTAACCATTTGAACTGCACATCAGCGTGGTAACGGAGAATTTATTAATAATGCTTGGAGCTTACACATTGCATTTCAAAGAGACTTACAGACAGTAGGTAATTAATAGCCCGATGCCACTGATCTGTCTGTAAACTTCAGCTCCTGTCACAGACCTTACTTCTTGTGAAGTACAGTTATGATGGCTGAGATCCAAAGCACAACTTTGCAGATCTCCTGTCTCTGTGGGTACATAGAAGACCTTGTGGTCTTATGAGAGCTGGAGCAGGGCACCCAAACTTCAAGTTGTTATCCTCTCCCCGGCCAGCAAGCAAAGGGAATGCTCCTTAGTAGTTTTTCTGTCTTTGAGTGATACCTGTCATAAGCAGTTTATTCCCTGCTGACTGGAGAGGGACGAGCTTCTACCACTGGAGCCCACAAAACCTAGCATGGGACAGTGAAGTTGCTGCTTGGCAACTGGGTGTTCAAAGGCCCGAATACAGATGCTAACTCTTCCTTCTATGTGAGTGGTTTTCAGCACAGACCTTTTGGCACCCTGAAGGGTGTCTTAAAACTAGGTCACTGCCTATTCTGCAGAAGGACTTGCTTAAGGTAAAGTTATGCCTGTCCCAGAGCAGATGAACCCCCCAGCAGCCCTGTGTTCCTGCTCCAGGGCTGGACTCACAACAGCAATTAGACAGACTCGCTGAGAGGTGTGTGTGGGTGATGCTGGGATTAGGGTTGGAGGCGTGACCATCATGCAGTACAAATCGAGTACAGACTAAATATTGGAGTCCAGAGTAAGGGGAGGCATTGTCAGAAAGCAGATTGGCACAAATGGTTTGTGGTAGAAAGGTGCCTTATTCCCAGAATCAGAATCTTTCCAGGATTTATCAGCAGAGTGAGAAAAGGCTCAGTCACTATGAGGATGAGAGATGTCTCCTGGCACTTACAAGTTACTGGCATCAATAGTTTACAGTCAAAGGATCAGATTCAGGCCTAGTATTTTAATGCAGCTTATAATTTTCCCAATTGTTCCATGATCTACCTGTCAAAGGTTAAATCCTGCTAGTATAGTTCATAGGCTTTCTGATGACCTTGACATCTGAGTGTGGGTTATCCTTTCCATGCTTAAAGATGTGCTGTGGTGGTCTGGTCATTCCCCTACGGAATACTCTGTACAGTTACTTGGTATAAATATTCAAGTTTAAAGATAAGGTAAATAATCTACCAAAGATCACACAGGAAAATGATGGAAGAGTCAGGAATGGTCTGGAGTCTTTGGCAGCAAGATTCACTTCGTCCTGTTCCCTAAGATGTTGTAAATGAACAACCAAAGTCAACTGATGAGCTGTTAATGAACACACATTCTAAACCACAGGTTAAATATGTAGTGTGCAGGTACCTTTGACTTTCATGGGTGAGATAGATAAAAAAATCTTTTAAAAAATGTTAGGAAAGAGCTTTGCAACTTGATTTCTGAAGTGCAGAAGGAGATGTTGTTCTTGCAGGCTTGTGCTTTTTCATCTGATTATTGCTAATGCAAATTGCCAGTGGGGAATGCATAAATCTGCACTGCAGTTCTTGAAATTGGTGCAGAGAGTCAATTTTTTTGCAAATATATATCTATTCACTTCAGTCCTGTAACGCAGGATGCTACTTTCTTACCAAAAGTCTTGATAGACAGTGCGTTGTCACAGATGGAAGATCAAAATGTAATTTCTTAAAAATTGTGCAACCAGTTTTCATTTTTCTAGGTTCTTGGTGAGTTTGTAGAACAACAGAATTCAATCTCTGTATGAGGTTGGGGAAGATTGAAGTTGTACTTGGGGGGAAAGTTGTTTCACTCCTGATCAGAAAGGGTAAAGACAAAGCACTCAGCAAAAACATTTGATAATGGATCGTCTTGCTCCTCTCCTGTAGCAGGAGACAATTAAGAAGAGAACATAACGTGGGGGGAGGGAAAGAAAACAACACTATAGAATTATTGAGCAGAACAATATCCTCTCTTGCATATCAGAGGGAGGATTGGAGAGAAGTTGACATTTTAATATTTTCTAAATTACTCTGCAACATGTTTTCTGATGAATCTAATCTGGCGCCTCTTCCAAATTGATATTTCTTCCAAGAATGTTTGGGCAAATATGTTATTAAGGTGGTAATTTAGATTTAGCAAGTTTTATATTTCAGGACATTTAAAAAAAAGACAGCCTAATTTCCAGAGTTAAAGGAGTAGGGCTCATTATTTCCCGTGTATGGATGTAGATTGTTTTACTAGCAAAACTCTATATTGATTTTCATCCTGCATCTCAATATTAAATACTGTTTACACTAAAAGATGTGAGAGGGAGAGTGGGTGCTCAGGAGGCAGGAGATACATGAAAAGAGCTTTTAGATGGTGGAACTAACATTCTGACTCTACTGGTACCTCTGAGAGTGACCGCAGTTGTGGTCACTGTTTGAAAGCCAATAACACACAAGGTAAATGGTTTGTCTCAACTGTTCTTGGTAATTCTCAGTAATGAATGAACCACCAGCTCTTCAGATTTCATCTGGAGCTCTTCCCTTTTGGCATGTGAGCCTTGTTTCCTGCACCGCTCTGAAAGTGAATTGCATAAATCCTTCCCCTTCAGCTGAATTTGATGAAGAGAAGAAATCTCTCCTCAAAAGTAACTTAACTACCAATTTCATCCCCTCATTCATTACAATCAGCTATCAGGTGACCTTCAACATCACCCTTCTTGTCATGGCCAGCAGTGTTTTGCAGTATCTCTGGTAGTAGCAGCATACTTTGTAATCTTGACGAGCATATTAAAACCTGTGAGCTGGAAGGTGTAAGGAAATGGGTGAATACTCCTGTTTGTCCTGCTGCAGTATACATCGCCTTACTTTTTGATAAATCACAGGTTTATTATTCATTTATAAACATCTCTTTACGTATGCTGAGAAAATTGACTTGTAAACAACAAATCCATCACCATTACAATCTCACCAGCTTTACTTGAAATTAAGTTTTGAATGAGGGCTTAAACTCACTCAGATAATTTCTCTGCAGAAACAGTCTTGGCCTCTGCTACTGACAGTTAGCAAAGCAACACTGCCTTTCAAGCGTTGATGCAAGAAACAGAAACGTTCCATTTTCTTTGCTTTGTCTCCCAACACAGTAAGTTACCTGGTACTTGACAAGCCACTGCGATTTGGGTCTTCAGGACAGCTGCTGAAATGGCCAGGTCAGACGGGAAGTGGGCCTTGTGCTTTGGGTACGCAGAGGATTTTGTAGGCATTGGCTTGGTGTTTTTCTATATGTCAGTGGCTGGCAGCTGGCTCTAGGGCTGTGAAAACAGTAGGCTGGGTAATACCTGATTCAGAGTTGTCAGCATGCTGGCTGTGTATGGCCTTTTGTGGTGTTTGCATATCAAGGGGAATTTGAAACCCATCAGCTGATGGGGGAAAATATGTTAAAAATATTACTGAAAGACTTAAAATCAATCTGCTTTGCACCAACTTAACTTGTTGCCAGGAAAGCTGTCCTTGGTTAATTCCAGAGCAAGCTAAATTTTTCAGAGGGCTGCCCACCCAATGTTTGCTTCACTTGCCTACATTGGATGGAAGAGAACTAGGAATTTATGAGGATCAACAGAGTGGGCTGAAGGATTTTCTCCGGCAGTGGACTGAGCTCAGCACTGCATAGCGTCAGGTTTTGTGTATCCAGTCGAACGCACTTACTCTCACAAAGCAATCAGTCATTTAATTACTGATGAAACAAATCAGAAAGCTCTTCAATGTATCTGTAGCTTATTAATCTGTTCTTCTGTCTGCTCACTCTTTTGTCTTTGAGCCAGACACACTGCACGTTGTCTTTGTCTGGTGCATCCCCTTTATTTATACTGTAGTCCTAACACTGTTAATCTGCTCAATAATTTATAAGACAGCTGACCTCAACATTAGGTGAGCTATTGAACAAACATCAGGGAGTGTTAAATTCAGTTTAGGCCCTGTAGTCTGAAAACCCCTCAGAGTCTACAGACTCCACTAAGCACACCGAGTTCATGGAGGGAGCAGCCATACCTGGGCTTCTGCACATCCTCGTCTTCTGTTGTTAGCCAGCTGATAAATATTTAAATCGCAGGCTTAGGTGGGTGGGCCACTTTTTGTCCTATTGTCTCCTCTTTCACTTCTGTGGCTCAAGGTATAATCTTTGTACACAAGCCCTGTTTAAGTACTCTGTTACTAAGGAAACAAACTTGTCAAGCGTGGACCATGTGGGAATAATGGTGATTTATTTAGAAAAGGAAAGGTTTGTCA
This sequence comes from Buceros rhinoceros silvestris, assembly GCF_000710305.1. NCBI lineage: Eukaryota > Metazoa > Chordata > Aves > Bucerotiformes > Bucerotidae > Buceros > Buceros rhinoceros. The sequence continues at coordinate 47,542 of NW_010398441.1, forward strand.
TTTTAAGCTCACTACTACAAAATTGCTTTTTGATTACCTTCAAGCTTATTGCATTGTCTTGTCACAATAAACTATGGGAACAAGTGGAAAGGTTAATAATTGTGGGCTTTGTTCTTGTCAGTTATTCCAGAAAAGATCATACAGGAGACATGCACCCTTAGCTCAAAAGGAACAAATTTCAGTAGGATCCTGGACTCCATTTTTTCTGTTGTTACTGTTTATTATCTATTTATTTCCTCGCTGCCTCCAAAGGCAGCATGGCTGAGATGCACAGATTCGCTGATCAGGTACAAGGATGGACTCTGTGATACGCTGCTAAGGGTAGATAAGGTTGTTTATACATATTTTTCAGAGTGAAGGAGGGAGAAGGATCCGAGCAGGATAGAAGGAAGACCAAGAGATTTGAGAGTGCTTTGTATGGTTGTACCCTCCAGGACTCCCGTTCTTGGCAGGCTCCGGCCACCCCGTGCCCGGGTCTGTGATGTCCGGAGGTAGAGCAGCGACTCTTTCACGGGCACCCCCTTGCCGTGGGGAAGGAGCTTGCATGTCCTTGTGAGGTTGAGAGCTGTGCTGGTGGTGGCATGTGCCTCCGGTGGGGTCTCCCAAGCCAGACAGGTCTCAGCTGAAGGGTCAGACAAGTGTATCCACAAGCAGGATGGGCTCACTAGCCTTTGGGCAACCATCCTGGGAGAAGGACAACTCTGACTCCAAACCCGGGCAGATGGAGCTCATTTAGCCTTGTAAGGCATCCATCATCTAAGAGAAGGACACTCTAACCAAACCTACGACCTGAGGACTTTGCTGTCACCGTCCAAGCTCGCTAGGCCCTGGCAGATGAACCTCAGGTGTAAAGGGTGGAGCCAGTTCTGCGCACGCTGCGCCTCACCTAAAAAATCCACCGCGCAGGCCCGAAGGGTGCACCCATCGCCTGCAGTGAGCGTGGGAAAAGCCCTTCCCAGATCTTTGTTCGCGAAGCCAAGCCATAATGATGATGATGATGTATGGTTGTAACACATCTTCTAAGCCACATCACTCCTTGAAGGTTCCTTGTTTGTTAGGAAACAGCAGGGTTTTTAAAATTTAATTATTCTGTTTTGTTTTGGTTTTATTTTTGTTCATTTGTTTGTTTTCAGGAACTCCGAATAGATCCTGATAATCAGATTAAAGAAAATTCTACATAACTTCAGTGTGCTTTGAGCTAGATTTAATGTGCTTTTCATCAGAATAAATTAATATTAAGTCAAGAACTTTCTCCTGGAGAAAGTGGATCAGTTTCTTGCCCAGGTACTTCACTGGGAAGTACCTTTCTGCTTTGAGCTGCCTGAAGATTAAGGAGTTAAATTATTTGAGGAAGAATAGAGCGAGAGGTTCAGAAAAGTGTGGGGGTACTTTAAGTAGCAACTGACGTTACCAAATCACCCTAAAGGCTCTGTATTTTCACAATATGACAAAAATTTGGCGTGATGGGAAGTTTTTGAGATGGCATAGTTCAGAGCATAGTTGGTTTTTATGGTAGAGTTTTGAGGAGAACCCCAAAACTGTTCATATAGAATACTTTTGAAAATTAATAGGCTTTGGAGATTTTTAGTGTGAAATGATGACTCCTTTTGAAATTTTTACTGAACTTTAAGAGTATTTAAAACCTAATTAAGCGTTGTTCAGAGCTGAAAGGGAATTTATTTTTGCATACAATTCACATTATGACATTCTTACCTGGATCGGCAAAACCAAAAAATCTTGAAGTGTTTCCCAGTAGAGGAAAAATACTTCTACGCACTTCTTGGAGATCACGCCACTTTCTCCCAGTAACAGCCGTCTGTCCTGCTTTCCAGAAGCCCCTGAAGGCTGATTGGAAAAGGAAAAAAAATCCTTGCTAATATCCGTCCGCAGGCTTTTCCCACGTGGGATTAACTTGCCACACGTTTTGCTAGAAAATGAATAATACAGTAGTAAAGGATGCAGCATGAAGTATTTATGGCAAATTAAAACTCATCTCCAGGACAATTTAGTTAGCAGGGACGTGGGCCCCACCTGTTCTGTTCTTCACTGGAGTGAACTTCTGAGGGATTATTCATCAGTGCAAGTTATTTTCATTAACTACAAATAGGAATGAAGAATAAATTAATCACAACATAGCAGGAGTTTTATGTTTCAATTATGACCAATTTGGTATTATTTGCTGCATTAGAGTCGGGTTGGATAGTGCTTGTACTTAATGAGTGAGTTCACGCCATTGTGTTCGGGAATCTCTATTGGGACATTACACGGGAACTGTGTAATTGAATACACTGAGATTGGGTGGGAGGTTTTTACGGAATGGCGATATCAGACTCGAGTAACTTGGGAAGGACTACAAGTATTCTAGGATGTTCTGTAGTGTATCAGCTGCCCTGTTCTGCAGCCCTAGATCCAGCTTTCTAAGAAAAAAAAGGGCTTAAAAAACATGATAATTTGCCTCCATGTTTTGAACTTTTGTATGTCTCTGTTCTGACACCAGATTCCAGATTAAGGCTCCTGAGTGGTGAGCTTTTTTGATGCTTGGGAACTATTGTTCCAAAGCTGGAACCAGATGAATAATGGAATTTTCATGTTTCCCCTGAACAGAAGGAAGGGAAAATGAGTTAAAAACTCATTGTTTTTATTGTAAGATTAGCCAAATGATTTACATTTTTTTAAGCTGAAACAGAAAAAATTGTTCTTGAAAATGCAGTTGTTAAAACCAAAATACATGGTTTCAATACAGATGATTAGTGAATCTAGGATTTAATCCTGGACCTTGGTGGCTGTGATCTCCTTGCATTATAAGAAGAACAATGGCAGCAAGAGGGATGCGGGGATGTGGTGGAGTGGGGCTGTGTCTCCTGTGGCCTCACACTGTAGCTGAATACCGATACGGTTCTTATTTCCGTGTTTTAGAAGGTGGTTGACAGCTGATCACAGCAGCAAGAGACTAACATGCTACCAAAGCTCTTCCAAGGGCTGCAGCCTTTTATCTCTGGTAGTTCACTCCCACTGCTCACATGAATCAACTTCCCAGCTCTAGCAAATGCGCTTTTCCAAAGGCCTCTGTTCTACATGCACAGGGAGAAAATGCATTCTCTGCTCCCAAGAAGTGGCTAAAATAATTCTCCTGGGACTGGGAAGCTGTCTTCAGAAATGTTGCTGTTACAAGACAATTCTTCTGTGGTGCTTCCCCTTTCCTTCTGGAGATAACACCTTCTTTCCATTTTTTCCTGTTTCTAAGGATGTATGTCTGACACATCCTCACAGCCATGGGCAAACAATGAAATCACTCTTTTTTGCACTTCTATGTGAATGTGTGGCCGTTCAATTCTAAACAAGGAGCTTCAAGTGGAAACCTTAGAAAACAGAATCTTCTGCTCTCCAAAAGGAAGACTCCCTTTTATTTCTTTGCCCCATATTCTCTCTGAAGGTGACTTCATCTTCCAGAGGAGTTGCTTCAGCTGCTGGCCAGGCTCCCACAGCCTGGGAAGAGCTGCTCAACTCCAGTATGAGCTTCCATTTTAGAATTTCTAAGCAAAAGGCACTGTGGGTTTGTTAGAGGGATACCAATGAATGGTCAAATGATTAAGTAACTTGAGTTTTAGTTTGTGGCTTTGTTTATTTTAAATGCATTTGAATAGATTTTTATTTTGGCATATTTTTAAAATGCACTGATAGAGGTGATAAGAAATAAAAAAGATGTCACTGTCATGCTGGTGAGCCATAGTGTAAAAGCAGTCTTGCTCCTGCGGCCAGCTACCAGTCTGCCTGCCCTTCAGTCTGCTCAATCAATACGTGTATAAGTACCTTTTCCCAAGAGATGAACACAAGATGCTGCCTTGTTCATTGCTGGAAGTAGTGCCAGCGAGCCATGACAGCAGGGTGAGGACGGTGGCCTTCAGAACAAGACACCAAAGCAGAGATTCCTCAACCATTTATACATTTTCACCAAAGAAACACTGCTTTGCACTTCCTTGTAACAAGCGTAGCATCTACCCGCTTTAAAAGCCAGAGCACATTTCAATAAAGAACACAATAAAAAGGATTAATGTTACTTGCTTTGATGGAAGAAGAAACTCCTATTTCTAATCTTCATTTTGTGTCAGTGCGATTGATTTCTTCACTGTGTGGTGTGGGGCTGGCATTGCTCCTGACTTCATCTGTATTGCCTACAGCTCCCACTGCTCTAATCTCTTCAGGTTCCTTTGCAGCTTGATTAGGTCCTGCTGTGTGTGTGTTACACCTCCTCAGCAGAGCTGTCACCTCTACATTTGATCACAGTTGAATTCCAACTGTAAAAAACACCCAACAAAGTCATGTCATGTTGGGAACAGAGTTGTTTGGGTTCCTGTTGCTATAGCTACGATGTCTAAAAAGCCTTTGGAAACCCTGGCTGGAGTTTAGCAAGATGTGACATTGCTTAAAAGTGACTTCATTGTAAGGATTAAAGTAGATCTGTGAGCCCCTAGCGATCCCATCAGCTTTAGTCCGAGAGTCACCTTTGCAAATCTGAGAATTCTGGAGTTTCCCATATTTCATTTTAATTCTTACGTTGAATTCATTATGCAGTGAAAAGAGTACAAGGAAAGGGCAACATTTTCTACTGATAATTTCCTGCCTGATCTTCAGTAGCATCTCTTTAGTCTGGGACCAAGGACATGCACTTTGTTCAGACCTGTCATTAAAGCCTTTACTCACCTGCTTAAATTCCCTCTAGATTCAGCGGTAGAAACAGACGGCTATGTAGAACGATTCATCCTACCCATTTGAAGCATGTGAGGTGTTTTGGGGAGGAGCCTATCCTCTCTTCACTAACTCTAGTGAGAGCCTTGGCAACTCAGTTAGGCTCGATGCCCTCATGAAGGCAGACTAAAATATCAGGTGAGATAAATCCCATGCGAGGTGCCTGTGCTAGCTGCCCAGTCTGCAGTGTCATCGACAGGGGCCAAATCCTGCCCATGCTGTTCTGTTCAGTGCGTGCCATGTCAGAGGACCAGTGTGTGGCTTTAGCAACCTGCTTTCTGCTTTCCTCTCTGGCAGCAGTAATGCTATTTGCAATCAAGCAGTTTAGCTTAAATAGTCAAGGACTAATTTTTCTTCTGTAGTGGACATTTAAGTTCCTTGCTCATTCACTACAGCTCTGTGCTTCAACCTCCTGCCTTGTAGAAGCTGATTCAATGTTGCACTGCACATAAAAGCACAAGAAATACAGGTGGAAGCAACCCTTCTCCCAATCCAAGAAAAGACCAACTCTACCTAGACTTACACAGATACTCTCCGCCATGTGAGAGGTTGGAATACTATCGCTACACAGGGACTCGAATACCGTGAGCACACAAAAGTGTTGTGACTGAACACCCATGGGAGGCAGGCTGGGAGCTGTGCTGGGCTCTGCAGGACTATAGCTTACCTTCTTTAGAAACATACGTACTTTTCAAGTTTCTCTGATTTTCAAAGCCATAAAGTACTTTTCAGGCCTTTCATACATTAAAATTGTTACCTGAAGACCAGAAATGATTTACCAAGGAATGACAAAGTCCCTCTTCACAAAGTGAGCCTCTGTAAATATCTTGGATGTAATTTCACAAAGGTAGATGGCATCATTTCAATTTCTCTCTGCTCAAGTGGCAGTAGGCCCAGCGGAGTGAACAAAAGGGAGGAGATGGGATGTCTTACAAATAAATCCAATTAAATTTCTGTATGTGAATTGATCGCATTTTATTTACCCAGACATGAACCAGTTTCTAGATAATCAGAGCTCTGGCTTGTTGCACTGTATTGGGTTATTCTCAACAAATTGTTTTGTGGGAGGCACAGTACACACCAGCTTATTTTGTAACCCATTCTGTTTTCCTCACAAGCCAAGCTAGAGTAAATAGAAAAAGTTGGATGCCGCTGAAAGGTGTTCTGCTAGGATTATTTATTCTTCAGCACACTGTGGGGACAGCCTTTCGGGGAGCACCAGGGTACTTGAGAGGTAGGTACTTGAGATGTTAGGAGGCCTCTGTCAGTTTCGAATGTTCAGTAGCTCAACTATCTCATGTTTGTAAGAGGGTGTAGCAACATTTCTCAGAGATGCATGTGGGAAACACCTAGATGAGGTTCTGGGCTTTGCTGGTGCTTTTTCTCTCTTCCTGCAGAAAGAGACTTTAGGAACTGGTTTTGTGCCTTCTCCCTTAAGATGCAAATTTAATTCTGCTTTAGGTAAGAAAGAGAGTTACCTTGGAGCTGAAATCAGAACCTTTTTTGGTTCTAAAATAATGTGTGTGGTGGGAGGAGGGGTGGAGGGCAGGAGCTGGAAGGATTGGCAAGGCTGGAAATGGAGCAGTTCTGACATGAGTTCTAAATCATATCTGGCTGTCTGAGTGGACAGATCATAAAGATCTTAATTTCTAGATGGGTTCATGTGATGTCTTTTGTGATGACTCAGCTGATTAACAGATTACATAGATGGATAGCAGTCTGACTGCTATTTCATGAGTAATTTTCCTGAGATTTTTAACCTTATTACTGCTGAAGATGAGTCTTGATTTTAATGCAACTTACAGTTTGCAAGAATTCTTGAAATGGCTGTTAACTACTTTGTAAGCCTCACATATTTCTTATCTCATCTGCCTCTCCTTGCCTAGAATATTAGCTTATCCTAAGTGGTACCAGTTTTCTTGGAAAATACACAGGGCATTCACAGTTTGGAAATCAACTCCTTTTACGTTATTTTAATGTCTTCCTGAGAGTTTTCCTTTTCAAGCACTGAGAAAAAACCTCTCACTATTTCATGACAAAGCAGTGTACATTTCCTGTGCATAAGTGGGGTCGGCACAAAAATAAATGGAGCAGTCTCATTAGTGTGCGTTGTCAACTGTCAGTAACGGTTGAGAGTTGCTGCTTTGTGTATTACAACTTGCTTTATTCAGCAAGGGTAAGTTAGGATGCAAGGGCTATTCCCTGTGCTGCTTCAGAAGTGCCAGGACATCTTTAGCTTCCAGCTGGAAGAACCACCAGAGACTAGCAGGAGGAATCTTAGTTTAAACACCTCATTTGAAGGTCAGAACCTCTAACAGTGTAGCAGAAGTACATTGCAGTGTCAGCATTGGTTATGAGCCCAGAGCCTAATGTAGGGCTCAAGACCATGACCTTCTACACCAGAGGCAAGAATGGTACCAACTGAGCCCATCCGACATTAATTAAACCCTCATTACAAAGGAGGGCTTTTTCCTGGTTTGAAATGTGAGTTCCTCTGCAAGGTTTTATCATGCATATTTTATTACAAATTTCAGCATGTGGACTGTAGACCCTGTTCTGATCTTTTGGAATCACTGTATGTGGCATATGTTTCATGCAGATGGGAAAGAAAAAAGAGCGAAAAATATACATATTCATTTGTTCTAGTTTGTAAGATAGGTGGCTGTATTATGACATTCAAGAGCGGCTTAAAGGGTGAAGTTTATTGTCTATTACCACGTACTAATATGAGGAGATATTCCACATAGTGCTAATGGGGCATGAACACACAAACTCTGCAAGATTTAAGTTATCTGTGAGTCCTCAGGATTATCCCGAGTTTGAATACCACCTGGCAGTAGAATCTGGGAAGAGTCCCAAGCCCTCTCTGCTTATTCTCATGAGCTCCTCTGGGGAGCGTATTCACTTGGAAGTCTGTTTTACCTGCAGTATAACACACATTTTCCTTTAGACCAGTCAAGGCTCACAGTAAGAATAGAAAAGCAGCAAGGCAGAGTTCAATGTTAACAGTGTCTTCATTTCTAACGGTATCTAAATGATTTATCAGTATTACTGAGGCTCTTTCCAATCTGGTGCTGCAGGGATTAACGGTGTCTGGCTGTTTGAATAGTGTCTAGGGGCTTGGGTGCCTCGGATAGTCTTACTTTTACCATTTATTCTGTGTTTAATCCAATTTCCCCAACAGGAAGAAAGAGGTCTTGAAGCAACTTCATAGCCACATACTGCTTCACATCTTTCAGAGTGCAGGAGTTCAGAAGTGCAGCGCTGCCCAGGGGAGCACCCCTCCCTCCTGCTTTGGTACCAAGTGGGAGGTCACTAGTTCCAAGACTTTCAAACATTGACTCACGGGCTCTGACACAGCTGAGCCATGTGAATTCCTTGCAGCAGAGGACAGCGCTTCTTCCAGCTGTGCTCATTGGGTTGCTGCTTAGCTGGGCCTGGGCTGTGGACAAAGCTTGTATGCCTGTGACAGAAAGCACCTGTCTTAATTACGAAAGCCCTAAATAAGTATAAAAATAAATTTCACTCTATGAGATAATACTCCTTTTAACAGCACTGACCTCATCAATCTGTCTTTCTTTTGCTCAGATTTTTTTTTTACATATTCCTCCCTCCTAATCACAGCTTTTCCATTTCAGATACTTTTATATTTTCCTTCCTTTTAATGACACACTTTAAGTTCTTCCTTTAGTAGGCAACATAGAGGCAAACCTTTGCTCCTGTCTCTTTTACTGAGAAGACAAGATTCATCTCTCAGGATTTCTTGACCCTCTGAGGAAAGAAGCTCATCTTTCTTCTCAGCTCTGCGGGAATCCCTAATGCCAAGACACACTTCGCTGGGAAATCAATATAAATAAAAAGCAGAGAAATGTCTTTGTTGTGAAGCAACCTCTTTGCATTGCTTGTGATCTCATGCAGAGGGCACATCCCCATCGCCAGCCTAACTGAGCAAGTAGCAACACCATCGATTCAGAGTCCATCTTACTCTACACCCTCTCCTGCACATCGATTCAGCCTTATTCCCCTTCTCAGCTTGTTCCTTTTGGTCAATTGATTAATCATCAATATTACTCACCAAAGGCAGCTACAATTAAACAGACATTAGATGACTTCCCCTTGCATTTAATAACACTGAGTTCAATCAGGCACCAAACACTTTGCTTTCCTCAAAAAATTTTAAGCTGTATCCAGTTGAAATAAAAAACATTTACAGCAGTAAATTCAGCACCTGCTACAAAACCCTGCTGAGAGGCTGGGTGGTTGGACATGCTGTTAAGCTCTGATTTTCATCATGCACCTTCATGCTAATGGCGGGGGTGCTGTGG
>NW_010398441.1:56680-70891 GCF_000710305.1 Buceros rhinoceros silvestris
CGGTTCAGCTGTGAGCTGCTATAACTGAGACGTTTATGGTTTTCAGAGCAGTCCAAAAGAAATGTCTTATAATGTAAAGGAACTAGTTCATATAGAGACCAAAATGTGTTGTATGGGACAGAGAGGAGAATATCCACATGAAGACTTAAAATCTGTCAGAGGGGTGGCTGTAAACCAGTGGCATCAGCCCCACGGCTGCTCTGTGCTAACAGGGCAGCATTAACTGGCACAGCCTCTACAGATAACCTGTTTCATTGCATGGGCTTCCCCTTATCTTACGATACTTCTCAAGTCTGATCAAGATTTACTTGCCATTCTTCCCCCATGGGTGCCAACCCCATGAGTTCCTGCAGCAGGTGGTACTGATCAGTTCAGCCCCGGGTTGATGTAGTTCTCTGTGAAGGGAGCCCCTTTGTTACATAACCATAGAAATAAGTACAATATCTCAAGCCTTGACTTTGCACTAGTTCATGTGAGGATTAGAAAATGCCTCTGAACTTCCACCCTCTGCTCACTGTCAAATTTTAACAAAATTTAAAGTGGCAATATTTTATCAAATTTATCAAATCAATTTTATAAAATTTTAACAAAATTTAAACTGGCAATGTTTTATCTTTGTCTAGGTGAAAATGAGTAGGTAAGGTGAGGACAGTGGAAGAAGAGACCCTTTTTGTTCTCCAGTGTATTTGAACACCCTGATGTTCTACAGATTGTTGAGGGTACATGGTAAAAGAGTAAAACCATTAGTCATCTGTGGATGCTGAAATAATTGAACTTGTTTTACTGGGAAGAGAGTGGGATTTATCTGTTAAACTGTGTAGTCAAGTGATGCGAAAATACTTGAGTAAACTCAGAAATAGAAAGAAAAAAACCCTGTAGATGTGAAGCAATAGAGAGACTTGTCGTTATCGTAGCCTGGGCAAAGTTTCTTTTCTTGTACGCATTCATCATCCAAAGACTCACTGTTCTTATAAATTTCCTGCCTGGCAAGTTTTCCATCCACAGATTTCTAAGAGGGTTGAAGCCCTAGAACATATATTTAGTGCCTGCCGACAGGTCCCTAATTACGGCTTGATTAATCACAGCAGTGCCTGCACCTGCCTGTGCAAAACATCTTCATTTTCGCTTTGTGACCTGCGCAGGGTCTGGGAACGCATGTAACAATGGCTGAGGAAGCACCCAGCTTTGTTTTCTTCCCCACTGTTAGTTCTGCTTCTGCTCTGACCAGAGCAAATGATTTCTGTTTTGTGAGAACAGGAGGCTTCATCCTTTGCTGATGTTTCTGGAAAGGCTGGTGCACACTTGGAAGCTTTTCTCAGGAATTGAAAAGGGCTAAAACCTGGTTGTGTTAAGAGTTAATTTTTATCCACCGTGCCTTCCACAGAAATGGGTTCCCATCAGCTCCAGTGACAGTGATGGGAAGGTTCACAGGCTTTCCCCTAGATACGGACAAAATGCCTTTGTCTTTTGAAAGCCATTAAGTACAGTGGGACGCTTCATAGGTCTTGAGTTGCTGCAGGCTTAGAAGGATATGCAGAACTGTGAATCAGACTGGTTTTCCTTTATGAGCAAATGCAGTTGGTTTTTTCCTCCCTTTTGCTTTATTTTGGAAAACTCTTAAGGAACCATTAAGGGAAAACTCGGCCCTTTTCTAGGGTGTAGGATGGGGTAGTTTGCACAGGACTCAGCTCAAGGCCTCGAGTAGGGAGAAGGAATTCACAGGGCACTTGCGGGAAATGTGAAACTCCAAACCATTCCCTACTGGGAAATACAAAGAGCACAGAGAATCCAATGGAGTGTGTTGGGACGGGATTCAAAGGAGAGGTTAGAAAATGGTTTTCTGCAGAGGGTCCTTTTTTATTTTTCAGAGGAGGATTGAAAAATGGGAGACACTTGGAAGGGATCCAGCCAGAACTGAGAAAAAAGTCTTTTTGTACCATTGAGATGAAAAGGCCGAACTGAAACTACTCTTAGTGAGAAATGGGAGCAAAACACATCAGCTTTCATCTAACGAGCTGAAGATTTACTTTTCTATTTAGCAACCAAAGAGTAAATCTGGAGGAAATAAATCTGATGTGGATCAAACCAAAGTAGATCTAATGTTTTTCATACTGAAATGAAAACTGGAAGTTAATTAGTACAGTACAGAACATTGCCTCTGACCTTGGAATGAAATGTTTTCTCTTCAGCCAAAGAAATGAAAGGTTTGATTGACCAAACAGGAGTAGCTATGGCATGTCCCTTTTATCTGACATTTTTAAGACCCCCTGCTCCAAGAACAAAAGGGATGTCATTCTGTATACCTTGCCCTATGTGAGCAGTCTGCTCTTGAGAGGGTTGCCTAGTGTGGCTTTTGTTGATGCTGACATTGCCAGGGATGGTGCTGGAGCTCTCCTTTTGACTCAGATGCACTCTAAATGTTTCCACTCCCCTTTCCCATGCAAGAATGCCATGACCAAACAACCCTGTTTAAACACAAATTTGAATATACATGGAAGTATGCTGAGCACCTGCAGTTCTACAGCTAAAAAAGTCGCAGTGCATTGTTACCTTCATTTTGCAGGGCTGAATAATGATCCTTCCAATAAAATGTACTTGCTAACATTACATTTGCTTCCAAACCAGGCATGGGCTGTCGAACTTCAGAAAAGGATTTCTGGTGATAGTTCCATCCAACATGCACTTGCAAAACAAAATTTCTTTTGTCATGGCTTTTCTATTTTGGATAGACAAAGGCACGTTGTTATCTGGAATCTGTGAGCACAGAGAATGTGCTCTGTGCAGCGTGAGGCAATGATAGCAGGATTGCCCTGGCTGGCAAACTGAAGGAACAAAAGGGCATCCAGGAGAAGGGAGGCTCTCTGTGGAGGCAGACCTGTAGACACACAACTAGAAAACTGTTACAAGAGAAGTCAATGATTAAACAATCAGAAACAATATACAGCAGGAGCACCAGGTTCTGGCTCGTGGACTGGAGGGGAAACATCATGGCTCTTTAACAGTCTGGAGGGAGGAAGGAGGCTGTAGTTGTAGAATAGTAAAAAGTTGTCGAGATGAAAAGGACATCAGCGAAGTTTGAGTTGATAGGACTGAAAGAAAGGGTCAAATATTACGGTCAAGAGAGTTCACTAAATCTTGTCAGCTTGCATGTGAGAAGGAGGTGGCAGAGGAATAAAAGGTAGTGCTGACATTGCTAGCCTGGGAGAAGGCAAGGGAAGCAGGGAGGGAGGAGAAATTAAGAAAAGAATGGAGAAAGGCAGAAAGGAGGAGGTTAGAAGATATAAGAAATAAGGTGCTCAATTTTGTCCGTGTTGCCCTTGAGCAGGCAGAGGGGTTATGCTGAGGAGATTTATGTATATGGGGTAGAATTGGAATGGCAGATTTGTGAGTTGTCAGCATAGACGTGACAGTGGAATAGCAAGAGAGAGCCATGAGATGAAGAGAAACGAGCCCTGGCCAGGCCCTGGGAGATTTCCAAAGAGGAGGAAGGAGCAACATCACCAAACAAGTCACCAGGATGTTCACCAGGAAACAAATAGCAGGAGAGACTCTGAGTCTAGTTAAGAAATGGCTGAAGAGTTTGATGTATGAAGAGAGCATGAGCGTTTAGAAGTGAATTTGAGAAAATGAATCAGGGTCGTAGTTACTACTATTTGATTTTATATGACATGGGGTTTGAGAGAAGAATTAACTTTGGGTAGCAGCTGGAGTTCACAGATTGCTGTCGAGGCTGGAGCATCCCAGAGGAAACCTGAACCTTGAGTCAAATCAAAGGGAGGGAGAGCAGAGCCTGCAAGAACGAGAGCTCAGTAGAAGGTCTCTCACTGCAGGTCTCCTCCATTTCTCAAGGCAGTGACATCTAGCCACGACGGTGATCGATACTTGCTGACTGAAATACACACATCTGTGTGGTGTATGCAGTGAGTTATGGGTACCTTATCCCCTCCTAGGCCTAAAGAGCCATCATGCAGCACAGAGCTATCTGCATGACAACCAGGCAGCTAAATTGTCTGGTGAAGGTTATTGGTCACAGCTCAGGAGCGCAGAGTAAATGCAGTTTCACAGCTCTCAGTCTGTTGGCTCTTGCAGGGCACCAACTGCAAACATAGGAGTCCCCCAGCTCCATTTTCTGTAGGCACCTGCCCAACCTTTTCTTGGCACCACCTTGGTCAGTGCAAGTCGTGGATATGCCACATACTTAGTAATCTAAAACTTAAAAATGCACCTGAAAATGCTGAAAGATGCACTGCAGAGTCTGTGCTCCTCGACTCATGGAGTATGTCTTGGTGAATATTCAGACCTGGGGGATGCAGAGCTGCACAATGGCCAGAGGGCATTCTACTGTTAGGTCTGTCCAGGGTTTCTTGCTGCTCCACTGCTGGGAGCAGCTCTGCTTTGTTGTAGGCTTTCAGCTCTGGTGCCTGCATGGGAGTGGTGGGGCTGTGACCTTGTCAATGCTCGTGCTTCTTGAGCAGCATGGGCAATGGTCTGGGCCCAATGAACTGGGCAAGGAATGAAGGGCTCTTGGGACCTAACCTCAGCTTGCTCCCAGACAGCGGTCTTACCCTGATTTATCTATCTTTCACTGGGTTTCAGACAAGCTCTGAGAAGGTTTAAGAGCTCAGCCTATGAAGGTGTTGTCCTGCTAATGGAATCCTGTGTAAACTCTTCCTTAACTCAAGCATCTTCCCATGGCACGGTCATAAAACGTTAAGATCTGCACCCTGGGGATCATTTACAAATCCCAATCAATTGCCATTTGTGAGTAACAGATAATGCTCTTGCTCTGATTCACTCCACACATCTGCTACATATAAATGTGTATAAATAACCACTGGGTTTTTTAATATACCCATGTTTTAGCACAAAGTTACACCCCTCTTTTGAAAAGAAAGACTTTAAGTGCCCACCTGAGAGAAGATGGTTTTCAAGACAACTCAGGTAGCGCTTCAGGGAGTTAAAAGGCAGGTTCTCAAGAGAGTTCTAGCCTTTACAGCTTCCACCAGGAAATGCACACCCAGGATTTTTGTGGAAAGTGAAAGCTGGGGAAAGAAGTTTTATGGGGAATCTCATTCATCAGTTCTGTTTTTAAGAGGTGCTGAGTGATGCAACTGCTCTGCATGATGTCAGGACAGTGCATGGACATCCTGTAAGTCAGAACCAGATGTCTAGGAGGAATGAAAAATCCTTGTAGGCACCTCTCTGCACCTTTAGGTTCTTAAATGCCTTTAACCATCTGGCCTTTGGCGATAAGCTCTAACAAAATGTTAGGCAGATGTCGTAGGTAGGTAGTTTGATTTTGGCTCGTAGACAATGTGATTTCCGATCACGTATTTTTGGGGCTATTTTCAGAGGTCTTTCTTAGTTGACTTTTATTTTGAAGCTCCTGATTTTAGGCTGTAATTCTAAACCTCTCAGCTGGTGACTCTGATGATTGCTTTTCAAACCCTCTATTTTATAACCTTTTTACTCTTATGCATGAATCTCGGCCAAGTTACCGCCTTCTGTTCGCTTTCCAGAGTCATTGAGCTTTAAAGTAAGTAAAATGCAGTTTCAATCTGCTGGGGCTGGGGCCCTTGGGAAACACCATTCTTGGAGTTTTGTCATTGTCAAACATCCATATGGGTTGTGCCCTACACCTATACGTTGTGTAGTCAAGCACAATTAAAATAAAATGTGCATAGGCTTTTTTTGCCAGGTTTGGAGCAGGCCTTGCTCTTGAGTGCCAGTGGAAAGCAAAGGTGAATGCTGTCACATAGCAAGAAGAAATTAAGAAGGGAGCAAATGTTCCAGTTCTTCTGTGATCATTGTTCAAAGGAGAATTCTCATGAAATGAGAATGAAAATCTAATTGATGGCCTGATTCTCCATGGCTGTGCAGCCATCCTGTCCTTCTCTGCTTCTAATAAACGCTCTCTGCCTTCACCCTCATATAGGCAAGAAAAACCCATGTGACCAGATAGGGAGACCTTTAAGAAAAGACCAATATTTGCATATCTATTATGGCTATACTCAGTGTTATACTTGTTTCATTAAAATTTCTATTTGGATAATATGTAAGGTCAATACTGTCACTGTTCTGGAAAATTCATTTATTTTAAAATTAAAGCTAAATGCAATAAGTATGATTCTCCCCATGCCTCCACTCATATAAATCCACTGAGCTGGACAAAGTGAAAGCAGAATTGGGCCCAGTGTGTTTAGAGATGGGAGACTGCTGTGTGGGAAAAAGGGATACTAATTTCATGAATTGTAATTTTCAAGGTAAATCACTTGTTATAGACGCTCCAAGTTCCTGTATTTTTATATTCATGGGATGGTTATTATGTCAGCTGGGTGCCTACTGAGGTCCATTAGCTTCTACACACCAGTTAAGGCTGTCAATTGCTAGGATTGAAAATACATGAAGAAATACTTAGGATTACTTAAAAAGATTATGCTTCCCTAAGGTTAGCAGCTTTCGAACCTCAAGCAGCTATTTCCAAAGGAATTTACCTGTTGAGAAGGCTGAAGATGGGACTTCTTATTCCAGAAGAGAGGAAGGAGATGTCTGCTTTCAGTCAGGTGTCAGTGAGTTTCCTGTGCTGTTTCGGGGCCATTCACATTTTTTAGGGGCTGTGCCTGGTCTGATCTAAGTGTTTCCAGAGTTTGGGCTCTTTTGTGTGGTCAGTTGTTGATAACAAATATTGCTTAACAATCCTTATAACAGCATCTGGTTCACTTCTCTGGGATCAGGAGAGGGGAAGTGATGACCTAGGACAGCTACTATGGAAGTCACCTTTAAAGTCCTACAAAAATGTATTAAAATCAAAAGCTATTTTCTACATGCACCAAGGGAAAACGTGTAGTAAGATGGTCTGTTTCAATTTTAACATTTCTGGTGCAAAACTGTAGCTTTTTAAAAGTTTCATTTTGTATACAGGAAACTCCGATGTGTCTGTTCCATCCTCCTGAAATTACAAATCTGTTTGTTAGATGACCATGTTTGTTAAATAACTGTAAACTGGGTACACTAGCTTTCTCCCCTAGGCAGCTGGCTTGAAAGCAATCAGATGGTGTCTGTTACCCTTTTCCAAGGTGGTAGTGGTCTCTTATATGTCAAATGAGCTCAGTGGCTTTAATCCCTGTCCCAGATGTCCACAGCACAAAGAGCAGGATCTCAAGCAATAATCTTTATGTCAGTCTCAACAGACAGAGCCAGAACTACATTCGCCCAAGGGAGCAAGAGGCTTCCTTGTCAGCAAGGAATTTTCCTCCAGAAGAAAAGAAGGAAAATTTACAGCAGTGCTTACAGTACTTGGATCTTTCTCCAGTGCTGTTTCCAAAAATGACTTTAATTGATAGATGAGAGACTGCTAATGGAATGGTTGAAGTGGAAGCCCATGGCGAAGAAATGTCTGAAAGCACCTTTTTTGTTTGCCTTCAGATCCTATGCAGCATGCGCACCGCAGGACAATATTGTTGTTTTATAGGAGACTGGATTACATGGGTGGGATTCATCCTACTGAATTTAAGCATCTAGAAGTTAGCTGTAGGTGTTCTGCTTCATAGTTAATAAGAACTGGTTTCTTCAGAGGGTGAAGATGAATTTTCTTCCAGAGCCTGTGGCAACTAACTTTTAGATACCTAGAGCTAGACTGTGTGAACGCCACCCTGCCTGAACAGAAATCTGTATCAGGGGGAAGACAGGAACTGAAGAATACCAGCTCCACTGCTTGATTCCCTTATTTAAATTCCTGATCTGTTAATGAAACAAAGATGTGCGAATAGCTGCATGTACATTAATACACGGAGATAAGCCTAAGCTCATCATTCTGAAGGCGGAGGTCTTCTAAAAATGCAGATCTGTGTTTAGATCCTGTAATCTGAACTCAGTAGTTATGAAAATCAGGGCCAGAAATGGCTGCTTCAAAAATTTGAGAAATGCTGTTAAATGGTGGTTGAATGTAACCAGCAAAAATACTTAAAGAAAACCAAACACAAACATTTGCTATTGAACCGAAATCTGTCAAGGTTTATATTAGGGACATGGAAATTTTCTCCTTCCCTTTAAATAATTTGAATTATTTCTATCAGCCAAAAGATGAAATTGGAAAACATTTCAACAAAGTGCTTATTAGTCTTATACAAAAAGATGGATTTTGCATCGCCTGTGTATATTTATCATCTTGGTAGAACTTATCAAACTGGGTTTTGTTTAGCTTGATAAGTGCCAAGATCTAAAAGAGGACTGAGTGATGGTAAAATGATATAATCACTTCAGCATCAGTGAGCATCAGGAGCTGTTAAAATGGTCATTTCTTTTCTGTGCTTCACCCATGAGTTAAGAAATCCAATCTTATCCTTGTAGTAACTAGTATTAGCACAGGGGAATAGAAGGGAACATCTGGAGGCAGAAAATCCATGGCATTGACCTAGGGAGGTCAAACTGTGATACTGGCCAGGACTGGGGAAGAGGGGGTGAATGAGGTTGAAGGCAAGATTTGAATCCTGATAGATTAAATGAGACTCAGAGAGGGACTTGGGGAATAATAAGGGATTCCTCATCCTGCTGGCAAAGAGTTTCTGTAAGTCCGCAGCTTGATCATTCTTCTGGGTTGGGAGATGAAGACTTTGCTGATCAGCATGCAAATGTAGGAGCACTGTAAAAAGTTCCCAATTATTTTATGACTAAGCCTTGCTGCAGAGGAAACCATGTTTGACAATATGCATTAGAAGAGGAGAGGTGAATGAAATGAGGTGTCGGTCTACAGTCAGTGTGGTTGGGAAGGTAGATAGCGAGAGGTGCAGGTACACGGGACACGAGAAGGAGAATCCTGCCAACAGAAGCACAGACTGAAAAGAGGAAGTTCCCCCTGTTTTAAAAGAGAATACTAGTCAAATAAATGCAACTTTGTGCTTGGCACTAATGAAACAGATTAATAAGGCTATTGGAGCCCATATGGCCACAGAGGTTTCCTTAGACTAAACATTGCTAATGAATGTTTTCAGAAAGTAGCGTTTGCACTCAGATTTCACCCTTGGAGTGGCCTCCTACATGAGGTAACTGCAGAGTTTATCTTCATGCATTAGATGTATATTTCTCTGTGAAATAAGTGTTATGCCCATTTCATAGGTAGGAAAAGTGAACCAGAAGAGCAAACACCAACATTTGCAAAAGCCACCTTTTACATCAGGCCTTGAGGCCACAAAGGGGGTCAAAAGTAGATCAAGGGTTAGGGTGCAGGCATGTCCTGGTGTCAGTTCTGTGTGCCACTGTGGCTGTTGTAGAAGAGGTTTGCCTTATTAGAGCCAGCTCCGCTGCAGGCAGTCCCCATGGTGGCTGAGGCCTTCCCCATGAATACATAGCCCTCTGAAGATGAATAACTCATAACCTTACCAAAAACGGTGCAGTGACAGGACTCTAGCACAGGTCGTCTAAGTCACATATCTGTTTAACTCTTCGAGCTTTATGGGTCTGACCTCCCGACATACTGGCTGTTTTTCTTGCCTGGTGCTTCTGGGATCCTCAAGGGACGCCAATCAAATTCAGGTTGAAAATTATGGCCTGACTGCTTGGGTTCAGACAGTCAGATGTGAAAACATACTGGTTTCATTCTTAAATGGAGGTTCAGCTGGCTGCTGCGGGCTGAACAAACAGATTGGTGAAGGTAACAGGAATAGCAGCTCCAGGCAGCATGCAGAGTCCCTGTTCCATTTTTTCTTCTTGTAGGTGTCTCAGTTTTCTGGCTCCACATGCTTCGTTGTCATTTTGATCTCTGTGTCACTTCGTAGTCCCAACCAATCGAGATAAATGGTTATTCTTTTGCTCTGTCTAGAAACAGGAAACTTTAAGCCCTAAATCTCCCTGAAAATAACTCTGTGGTAATCTTTCCTTAAAGATTTCTGAAAGTCCTTGTCCCTGGCTGTGCAGTTTACGTGGAGTGTGTGATGCATACTCAGACTCTCTTTTCTTTTAGCTGCCTGGATGTGTACTGCTGCTTTGTTGGTTTTTCTGTACACTGAGCTATTGACTGAACCCAATTCCCTGCCATGGCACTAGTGTCCAAGTCTGCTGAAGTGGCTGTAAACACAAACACCATTGCGTTGTGTTTAACTGTTTGGAAATGCGAATGTGTGTTTAAAGAGAAGTTACCTTTGCAAATCAGACTCAAAATACACAGTTGTCCTGAAAAGTTGACGAGAATTCAGCTCAACACCAGCATGTGAATACATGTATCTGCATGAATGCACGTGTCCGTGCGCCCTGTCCAGAGGTAACACGGAAATACACCTTAAATCATACACCATCGACGTGAAGGGCAAGGTGAGAGCAAAACCAAATGCATCAGCTGTCTGCGAGGCAGTTACCCTGTGGAAGGAGGCAGACCAGCACGGCAGGTAGCAAATTTCTTTTTCCAGTGCACGGAAGTGACTGGTGTGTAGGCAGGCATGAAGGAAAAACCCTGCATTACTTTTATTGTCAGTCTGCCTGTCAAACTACCTTGTTAGACAGGGCCAGTAGGATGGAAAATAGACCACTATTGAGCTCCTTTTCGTGTGTATGTGCAAAGGCAGCAGTTCTTAGAAGTGGCTTATTGCAAAAATGTGCTTGGTAGTGTTAGGAATTAAACATTCAGGGTTAAGTTAGAGAACCAAACAGATGGCGATAGATGAAAGAGACAGTTAAACCTTCTTCTTAACCCAGAGCTCTAGTCCTGAGAGATTTGTTCTTTCCCTTCCTGACTGTGCTTGAGCCCTTCCATGGGAGCGCCTTATTTATTCATGTCTTCCATGCTGGATGCTCTGCTGCACTTGTGCTCCTGGTGCAAGACAGTTCGGGTTGCTGGCAGTGTTTGCACAGCAGCTTTAGTTCTTCAGATACTTCAACTTACAGCAGCTGTTGGACCTTTTGTGCTTTTGGACTGATGTGGTGAATACATACTTCTAAGAAGCTTTTCTTTTAAAGCTGAACAGTAGAGCAAAAATCTGATGCACAGTGGATAAAGCATTTCTGCAATTTTGGAAAAAGGTTTATATTTTCTGTTTTTTGACATTTGAGAAGTAAGCCTTGATTTTGTTTTTTGCCGAATAGGTGGCTGAGGCCATCACTGCATGGCAGCAGGTTGCAATGAAAACAAAGACAAATTAAAAAGAGATGGTGTTTAGTGAGATTGTTCTGAATTCTGTTAGTATATAATACCCGCTTTCCCACCTAAGCATTTCAATCCCGTTTATTACCGTGGCACCCGAGTGCTTCTCAGACATTGGTAGGTGTATCCTTTCTCTTACTCTGAGATAGCATATATCTGTTCTGCTGGTGAGATTTTCATCGCAGACAGAGCGAAGAGCAGATTCTTCCGAAGTGTTGAGGTGGGAAAACTCAGTAATTTGAGTCTTCTCAAGGAAAGTCCAAAGTTGTACATCCAGAGCCACACGGGATTGCCATGTCTCTCTATCCTGCAAGTACCCTTCAGCTCCCAAGCCATCTGGTCAACTTCTTTTCTTTCTGCTGAAGCTTTAGAGCAGAGCGTTCCCTCTCGGAAACATTCAGCATCCTGTTCCCCGACCTCAGTCTGGCAGAGTTTCTATTCCAGTCCTGCTGGTGAGTGGTCAGTAAATATGTGACTGAAGTATAAAATACGTCTGGGATAAGCAGAAGAGCTCACTTCTATCAATTTAGAAATATTCATATCAATCTATCTCTTTCAGGCAGGATTGCATGAACAGTCGGTTTATTTGCATTTAGCGTTTCACTGTAGGCAAGAAGTGTTTTAGCATTAAGCGTCTGACCAACAGATTTTGCTGCCATCATTTAAAAAGAGGTGAAGATCATTAAAAACCCCTCCCAGGTAAAATGGACAATAAATATAGGTAAGAGTTTGCACAGAGGAAACAGGCTGCCCAGTGCACATGTTCTCAGCTGGGTGCCCTTGTCACAGGTACTGGTTTTGTGTCTGGTTCCCCAGCGTGCTGTGGAATTTGAATTCTTCCCTTCACACAGCATGGACAAGCTTGCACTCTCATTTTACTCCAGGCTCTTTTACAAAGGCAAATGGCACTGCTGGAAACTAATCAACATAATTTTTTACTCTTCACAGAGTTCTATTAGCAATCATTGCTGCAATCTTGGGCTGTAAATGGGGACAAGTGTATTGCTAAAGTCAAACCCAGAAATGTTTTGTATTTTCTCTAAAATATTGCCTTGGTTTGTCTCTGGTCAGCCCATTTGGGGCTTTCGCCCCCCCCTTTTTTTCCCTAGATGCTGTAGTTGACTGTCAGGTAGGGAAATACTGCTGAGGATATTTGAAAAGCGAAAAGGATAATGAGGAGGAAAAAGCTAGCTTTAATGTCACTGCTATCGTGGAAGCCTTGCACAACCTCTTCCTATATATATGTTCAGGAACAGAGTACAAATATTAGTTTTATTAAATGAGACACAGTCACTTAGTTTTCATGCTGCCTGCCAGTGGAGAAGACAATGATTGTTTTCACCATACAAAGACAGACACAGCTTTTATGATGTAAAATCCCATCAGAGACAAAGTGCTGCAGATTTATCATGGCTGAGCTGAGCAAAACTGTCCTTAGGGCAGACTTCATCCAGTTGTATTGCTATAGAAATTTTGTTGGCCGAAAGTTTACAGCCAAAGAACTGGTTTGTGTTAAAGACAAGTAAGTGAACCTGTTTATAGTGAAAGAACACAACCAAAGTAATTTGCCAAATCCCGTGAAGGAATTCCATGGAGTAAGGCTGTGGGGTGATACATGCCCAACTGACTGCAGGAACCACTGTTTCGAATTTCCTTTTCCTATTGAGTGTTTATATTGACAGCAGTTTACTTAACGGATAAACGCAGCTTTGGCTAAAAGTTTCTCTGGGACTGAAAGAGAAGCTATTAGATTTCCATCCCCTGTCCTGGCTTCTCTGAGAGCCTGGGGACGAAGGCTGTGGTTTCTTTTACACATACAGCCAAATTGCTTCACTGTGCCCATTTGGTAGGATTTCAGCTTAAAACGAGTGTGAAAATTTAAATTCTCATGTATTAAAGAGCTTACCCATTTATCAGAATAAAAATTATAAGGATCATTAATTTGTGCATATGTAAATTGGGAACCGGAGCAGGTTTCGTGATAACCCATGGTAGCCTGTGATACACGCCATTGCAGCCGTGCCAAGGATGAAATGTGTTGATTGCCTCCAGGGTTAACCCTGCAGCTTTCATGCAGTGCAAAAGCAGCTTGTTCTGCTCACCATGTGGCACTGGAACACAGGCAGGAAAGGTCACCCGAGCAATCAAGATCAGCACATCCCCACTCAGGTAGGGACCCCCCGTGGCTGTAGGATTAGCTGCAGAGCCTGAGCTGCCTTCCAATACGTATTTACTTTTAAATGTCCCGAGTCTGTTAGAGATGTTTTTTGATTCAATAACCTATGTCCATATTTGCTATGAACTTGGCCAATGCTTGCTGTTCCTTAGTGTTTGTCTGGTTTTCATCCTCACTGAGTTTTTGAAAAATGAAAACAGGAGGAATTAAAGGGTTAGATTGTTTTGATAACGTGTCTCCCTGCAGGAGTGAGGCACAGGCTGCCAGGCTGCTTTGAGAGCTTTGCTGTTGGTGTGACTTTAAGAAGGATTTGAAAAGAAAACTAATAGTAAACATCTACAATTATCAGATTTTTTTTTTAATATGACTGAAATTTTCTAAAATATTTGGGGTTTTAGAGGCATGAATTTGGATGAGGTTAAGAGGAGCTGTACATCCGACCCCCTTGCATTGTATCTAGAATTTTCAGCCAGAAAAAAAAATTTCTCCTTCCTTTTCTCTCTGCCATTCCCCCATTTGGGTAAGCAGTAAAAGCACATTTGTTTCAGGTGCCCCACATCGTCTCAGCACCTGCCCTGCCCAGCACTGGAACAAGGGGCAGCTGTGCATACATGTAGTGCTGTCTCCAAGGCAGATATTTGTCAGGGAGAAGTCACTGACCTCCTCGTTTCCTTAGCCCTGGAGATCCTTGCACTCTCATTGCTGAGTCTCCCCTGGGAGGTGGGGGTGTTGATATCTGCCCCGGGACAGGGACAGCATTTAATCTTCTCATCTGTCTCAGCTGACATCCCTGCTGATGCTGGAGAGGAGCTCTGGGGGCAAGCCCCAGACAGCAGTGCAAGAGATGTCCATTCCAGAGGATCCTCTAACGGAATCCTCAACGTTTTCATTAAAAAGAGACATT
>NW_010398441.1:70991-77559 GCF_000710305.1 Buceros rhinoceros silvestris
TCCTGCTGGACAATTATGGATTGTGGCTCTCCTGTTTTTCCACAGGCAGAGAGCTTCTGTAAAAACTGACTGACATTTAAAAATGCCAGCAATCTTATTAATTCTTCAGTTCAAGAAGTGTTTCTTGAGGCTTTGTATGTGGAATACCGTCAGAGGACAGAAGGGTGATGCAGGCACGCTCACGCAACCAAGTTCTCTACCACAAATCCTGGACTCCTTTAAGTCTTACTTCTTTAAAATTGTGTTTATCGTGTAATTTCCAACTAACTGAGAAATCCATGGGGAAAGTGAAGGCACCCAGTGCCCCTGAGAGTTACAGCGGTGTGAATACAAGCTCTTTTATGCTCTGTCATAAGACTGATCTCCTGCCTTGAGCAGAGGCCCTTCTGCAGGAATTAAAGGCTGTTTTATCTTCCCGCTAGCACAGAGCTGTGCTGCTGCTGCTCCTCCTCATAAGCAGAGAAGCACTAAGGCAGATTAGTGTCCACCAGTAATTCCAACAGCATTGCTAACGGCTTGCCCTTGTTCCAGGGTCACAAGTTAAATTTGAACCAGAGGACAGTAAGTGTGAGGGCTTTTCTCTACTGGCAGACTGAAAGGCTGAGCACATTAAGATGTCTGTTTTCTCTTCTCACTTCCCAGTTTGTGGTCGCTGGCACTGCAGAAAAGCTGTAGCACTTCTCTGAGGAGATCTGGGTTCAGCTGAGCATCTGCCAGAAAACCCCTCAATCTTTTCCCCACCCCACCTTTGTTATTAGCTGTGTGCTTAGTTGTTCTCTTCTCTGCAGTGGAGGCAAAGGGAGATGGTTTCAGGCAGATGAACCATTCTGCGAGCTGCCTTTGTACAGCACCAGCTGCCTTTACTGAGATCTGCTGGGCAGAATTTGGTCCTTGGCTGGACTGACAGTGCGGTGCAGAGAATACAGCATGTTCCCCTTCCAGTGGCTCTTCAGCAGATAACTCTGGCCTGTGCTGCTGCCAGCTGCTTGGTACTCCTTTATCTCAAGGAGAGCTTGATGCCAGGGTGGTGATCAAAGACTGATGGTCTTCCACACCAGTTAAGGTGACTGGGATCGTGCATGTTTGCTCTGTGCCAGATGTACACAAATTTTGATGTCAAATTTGTTATTCTGAATTGAAAATCATTCTTGGGGGTTGGTAAGTGCATTGTTTTGTCAGGTGTAAATCTAGCCATGTGCTGCACATAGAGAATCAGAGCCAAGGTTACTTCACTTCTAAATCTCCAGTGACCATCCAGTAAATAACAGCTCTTGAAGCTCTGAGTCTATTGGCAGCAAATCCAAGTGTAGATCACTCAGAGGAATGACTCATTGCAGTAAGGTTAGGAGAGAGGAGAGTGAAGAGGTTTCTCTAGTCCGTTGATTGAGTTAATTAATGCAACAGCTACCGCTGTATTAGCAATTACATTTAGTGTGTAGCAAATGAAAAAATCAGATGTCTTCCAGTTCCTGTCACTGGTATGGAGCTGCTTTTTGTCAAAAATGGGAAGGGTGTATGAAATTACCTCGGGTTAAAAGGCTATGCTTGCATTAAGGTGATGGCCAGCCTCATATGGGCTGAGCCACCTCTCAGCTGTGGGTGCTGGCTGCAAATTGTGGAGACACTGTCTGTGGGTTAGAAAAAGGTCTTACATATTGCTTTTGAGAGCTTTTATTCTTTGACCTGATTCACTGCAGGGGAATGAGTTTCAATTTGGAATAAATTTTGACCTAAATAATTGCAAGTTCATC
The DNA here is from genome assembly GCF_000710305.1 of Buceros rhinoceros silvestris. NCBI lineage: Eukaryota > Metazoa > Chordata > Aves > Bucerotiformes > Bucerotidae > Buceros > Buceros rhinoceros. The sequence goes on from NW_010398441.1 coordinate 72,743, forward strand.
TCTCTTTATTTTACATAATGCTTTATGATAATGCAATTGTACCATGTTTAGTGTGGGGCATAGAGGGCAGCGGTCCACAGAAGCTGACGTTTTGCATAAAAGAAACAAAAAGGGTCTTGAGTTTATCTATTCAAACTGATAGCAGCAGTGGAGAAGATTAACCTTCTCAATAATGACTTCCCCTCTTGTATGTATTTTGGGGGTGGTCTCTTGTAGGTATTCATTTGTGACACTCAGCAATGCCATTATGTGCAGTATGGTATATGAGAACAGAGTAGTTTACTAGGTCAAGCAAATGCAGAAGAAATTGAACCAAACAGGGTGAAAAAAATGAACTAGAACAGAATAAGTGTATTGCAGGTCAATTGCTGCTTGAATGAAGCAATGTATTGGTGTAAGTCGCTAGACACAAAATACGTTCCGTCTTGGGGAGTTATCAGAAAATACGCGCTCAGTGAACCAGAAAACTGCGAAATTATTTAATAAAATTAATCCTCAGTTGTGAATAGCAAAAATGCCAGACTTATTTTGCATCTAGATTGTCATCCCAGCACATATAAATTTATCCCTGGATTCTTTTGTCCTGATTTTAACATTTGCTCTGTTGTGCTGAATGTAGTTTTATACCCAGACCATGTTTCCTTAAGTGTCAAGTTAACAGAAAGAAATAAGGAAGCATGTTTCCAAATAGGATTTAAGCCCACAATTTTTGTGTTTAGGTATACATTCAGGTGTAAGCCAAATCATTTCATATCCTTATAAACCTGATATTTACTTTGCCCAGCTCTGTCAGTCAGTCTCCTGGTCTCCTCATCTTCTGCTTCTCCTTTAGCTGTGGCATCTATTACTCCTGCCATACCGTTCACCAGAGAGAACAATTCAATTTGCTGGTCTGTCTTTACTTCTATCATCTCCACATCCCAGTTGTCTTGGTCTTGCCAGGCCGCCACCTTTAAGCAGCTTCTTGCGCCCTTTGGCAGCACAGGCATGTCCCTTTGGGGACTCCCAAGGGACGTTTTCCTCACCTTCAGCCTGTTCTTCAGTATCTATCTCCCTTGTAAGCAGCCAGAGCAATCGCAGTAACCAGCACATGGAGGGACCTTGCTTCCCCGTTGATGGAAAGTCGCACTTGTGATGTCTTGCCCCTTTCTGGATCAGAGCACGTTCTTGTTCCACAGTGGTCACCCGCTTAATGAACTGCACACAGCCTGCTTGCCTTCCCCAGTGCTTGTGTGCTCTGGATCCTAAGGACCCCCCTTGCATGTGGACTTAGAGGATTGAAGGAGTGGCAGCTGCCAGCCCCACTAACTCCTCTCACAGCCCCGCTCTGAACTGAGGTGACTTGTGTGCTTGGCTGGGTTCAGAATTCCAGCAGCTGGAGCTGAAATCGTCTGTGTTGCCTCTGGTCAGATGCTGGACCAGCCAGTATTAACGTCTGTATTGGCTGTCTCAGCTCAAACAACTCACTTCAAAAATTCTCCTTTGAACTCCCCTCTGCTTCATTTTCCCTGGGTGAAACCTTCACTGAGTTTCAGTCAATGTTAAAACACCCCTCGAATTAACAGAATTAGGACAGAATGGGGAGGGCATTACTTCCCTGCCTGCACGGGAGCGAGTTGGGACTGAAAACATCAGCACTCTTTGAAAGCTGAGTTATTTCCATGAAGATGCCTTAGGAGTGCAAAGTGTTATTAGAATATGCATTATTATTTTGATTTTCACCTGTCAGTGCTGACACCAGTGACAGGAAAGGGCACTATACTGGAAATAGGATCCGCTCACTTCTCCCCAACATGATGCAACACAAAGGCAGGTGATTGTTACACTCTGCTTTTACTTGGTAGCTCAGTCCCAGAAGGTATTGTATTGCTGGATGACATTGTGCTGGAGTCTCTGTGCTTGATTTTATTTTGAGTAAGTCATACCTCTTTATACATAGATAATGAACCCACTGTGCACCTGGCACAGGCTGCACAGCATTATTTAAAACATGAGTGCCTGAGCGTGTCTGAAAGTGAAGTTCTCTCATAAGTATAAGCTGCAAGCCCTTCTTCAACGTTAAATCAAATCCATGTTAATTTGTGAACTAATTAGCATCTCGGGCTTTTTTTTTTTTCCTGCAGTGTGGTGATTTTGTATATAATGCTATGTGATTGTACCGAAGTACATAATTATGGAGCTGAATACATTGTCTCCTGCTGACACATTGCAAAAGGAGCTTCTTTCAGCAAAGGATGCTCGCCACATCTGCATTAAAATAAAGATACACACCCGAGTCCCGTGCGTCTGACCCATAGCTGAATTAAATTGATGTAATGTGAGAATCTAGAGGCCCTGCTAAACAAATGGGCTGAATATATATTAACTGAATTTACTTGTTCACATTTCTACTTTATTTTAATGAGGAAATGGCAACATATCCTCTGGTGTGAGACAGATGATAAGACAGGTATTTTGAGTAGGGAGTATGCATCAAAGAGCACCAAGTGGTCTGAGAAGGATTTTTTTCTTTTCCACTCTGAAGTCTGAGTGCTGGAGTACTGGAACTGTCAGCAATCGCTTAGCTCAGTGTTCATTCATTCTCCCACAATCCTCTTTGTGGCAGTGGCCAGCACCAAGCAGCTGGAGGTGGTGTAAGAAATTCCACCAGTTCTGTAATAGCAGTGTCTCATGGCAAAACTGATAGAATTCTCCTCTACATTTACCTATGTTTACCCAGCAACAAGCATTTAGATTTAGATACCACCACCCACACTCCAGTTTTCTTTAAAAAAATTTTAGTAATGTTTATGTCAATTGTGATCTTAACGTTGGTTTTGATTACGCTGATTTTTTGTAGGTTAAGATAAAAGCCTCTTTCTTACCATGATGCAGAAAGCACAATCTGCACCGACAGGGCTGAACACGGCACCTATCTAATATAAATATATGAGTAGATAAATATATGAGAGAGCAACGCAGCCTCGCTTAGGTGTACAGTCAGAAACCTTGTTTTAAAACACACAACATATAAACAGTAAAAGGTTTCTGCAAAACTGAAGATGAGCATGTGCTCCTTGTGAGTCAATCAGCAAAATTCCATGCCCCTAGATAACCTTTGTCCTGGTGAGTTCCTGCGCAGCGGCTCACAGGAGTCAAACCATGATTGGTTGTTGTACTGGGGAGTCACTGCTCTCCTCCTGCGGATGCAAGTGAGTGTGGGTGCATCAGAAACTGTTTGGAGTATTTGTCCTGCGCTGACAGGCTGTTCTTGCACCAGACTGCCTTGGACTGAATTGCTCAGAACCGTGAGTCACACCCTTCTTCATTATTTGAAGAATTAAGCATCCACAGTGCTGGAATGTAAATGATCGGCTCTGCTTGTGTGAATGAGTTGACTTGGACGAGTCATTCTTCTGAGCTGTTGTTCTGGCTCTTTTTGTAGTCTATTTTTCTGGGTTCTACTTCCTTCCTAGATCTGGGGTTGATTGCAATCAGAAAGGCGGAGGACTTTAATTTTTAGCCCAGCATTCTAGGAAGATGAGGCAAGTTGGATCTCTCTATATGTGTGCGTTATCTGTTGGTCTTTCTTTGGAAACTTTTGAAGGCCTCAGCTAACTTCAGCCAAATCTGACAGGCCATTAAGTTCTCTCAGATCTCATACAAACAGATTGCCTCTGAGGAAAATACGTTGCATTGGTGGATGTCCAAGATAGGTGACAGGCTACACTGGTTCTCCGGCCCTGAGAAATGCAGTTAGAGACTGAAATTCCAAAGGTCTTGACTGGCTCGGGCAAAGTCACTATGACAGTGCAGCCACCTTGTTCTCTTTTGTTCTTCAGTTCTTCAAGTCATGTAGCTTCACATGATTGAGTTGTACTCATCAAATCTAGTAACATCAGCCTTGTAGAAAGATAAACACCAAAACCCACAGGTTTTTTATTAAACCTGCCCTTCCCCTAAATCAGTCAGTGAATTATCCCTTTAAAATGTAATGAAATTAAGTTGTTGATTTTTATTTTAAAAGTCCAGGATATCTATCAAAGGAGCTAAAAATGTGAGCTTAGGTTTAATGTGCTTTGTGCCCTTTGTGAATCTCAGCCCATTACTGAACTCACGTGCTAACTCTGGACATGTGCAGTAGAGGCTGCAAACTGGATGAGAGGAGGGTCACTCTTGATTTTCAGTTTTTACCAAAACTTTCTTACATTTGTATGTTTAAGGCATTTAAAAGGTTTAACGTTTCTCCCAGTTACCTTTTATGGTTGATTGTACACAGTGCTTCCTTTGTCCAATTAGCCCATTATGCCAATATTTTCAATGGAAACAGCAGAAAATTGAATTATTTAGAAAAATACAATTGAGCCCAAGAACCATGCTAATTATCCTTGGTTATTTTCACACAGAAAAATATTTCAATCTAAACTGGTGTTTGTATGCTAAAGATGTTTCTTCTTGTCTGAACTAGCAAATATACCTCAGGGAGCTTTATTTTTGGTTACACATTTAATGCAGAACATTATTTGCATCACAGAAAGTTCACATCTTCCCCTTGCCTGTTTCAGCTTTTCCATACCAAACCTCAGGCTTTGCTGTTATTTGTAAAATGGCTTTTGTTTCCAGCTGGGATCAGACTTAGAAATGGAAAGATCAGGGCACATTAGAATTTGTAGCTAGGGAAGGATCCTGCTCCAAGTGCAGAATGCTGAACCATGGTGGGGAGGAGGCACAGCACAAAGGAAAGGGTTTAGAAGAGGGTTTTTTGGTATCTGATTGCTATTGCCTTGCAAAAGAGCAAGAGATGAGGACAGAAGAAGTAAGGTGTAAAAGCAGGGAAA
>NW_010398441.1:77659-89759 GCF_000710305.1 Buceros rhinoceros silvestris
GAGAAGTGTATTCTTAAGTAAGTGGTGTAGATACTGATTTTACAGTTCCTAAATTTTGAGGTGAGTGCTCTTGCCTGTTGGGAAAGAAAGTTGGCGTTGGCTTATCAATCAATTAGAAACCCTCAGGATATGTTTCAGAGAGAAGGTGCAGAGAAAATGTTCATTTTTATATATTCATGGAGAAATTGTAAGAATGTTCCAGTTTGTATGGCCAACACTGATCTGCTTAACCATTTCCCTGTCATCTCCCTGTTTGCAGTGAATTTATAAATGAAGTTCTAATTGGATTCTGCTGTTATTAATAGCCGCCTTTTTTTTTTAAGTTTAGGTAAATATCACAAAATGACCGGCAACTCTAGATAGAAGGTCTGATCTACTCTCTAGCAGCAGCTGCAATATTGAAGGGGTTAATTTAAATCATCAAGGTTTCCTCTTCTTGCCCTCTAAGGTCTTATTCATAAAGCTGAAGAGATGAATTCAGGAACTTTCAGAGGCATATGGGGGAGAAAATCAAGATATATGAAAAAGAAGGGTGGAAAATTAAGTTTTGTCTCAGTGTATGTGGTTACCAAGCAGGGCTTGAAATTCACTTATGTTCTTGTGCAGATAAGGTGTTGAGATGTTTCCCGCATATCCTGGGCCAATTTTCAATATTGAAACAGATCAATGATCCATTTAGTCTCCATCACTGGCTAATGCTTGGAGAGAGAGGGAGAAATCCTTGATGATGCATTTAACAGTCTAAAACTACAGAGATGAGATTGCTTCCAGCCAGTGTTTGTCTTCTGCCCTTAAAATATAAATATTAATCTGTCACCATCGTAATGCTGTTGTAGCTCATGTATTTGTATATGAAGTCAATACTAAACATCTCACTGAGCTTTTCTAAGTACCACACTCTGCTTTCAACACCTCATGGGTTCCAATTCAGCAGGTTAACTAGACACTGTTCAACTACCACTATCTTTAACCAAACACCACCTTTCTATTAACTTTAATTTAGATTTGTACTAAATAACCATTTGAATCCTTGGGAGACAAACAAACAAACCACCAGCCAAAAATTGGTGTAGTTCTAAACCATCCAGCTCAGAGAGTATAAGTCATAATAGACGGTTATGCTTGAATCTTCTTCTTAAATGGAAGGAAATAGAGACAACATTCTTAAAGGTCTCCACTGGGACAATTTTGTTGGCGGCATCTGACTTTGATTCAATCAGGTTTTGCTTTTCAAAGCCTGAGCAGATGAATTCTGCTGAACACCGTGAGAAAGTCTGAGATGTTAGAGGTAGTCTCAAAACCTTCAGAGGTAACACTGGTGCTTCCTAAACCCAGGCAGATGTGCCCTGTTGTGGACATCACTGGATATAGCCAGGCACCTAAAGCTGTGGAGATCCAAGGAACCTATGATGCTGTTTTCAGAAGAATAGTTTTACAGAGAGCCACAACAATTCACTGTTGCAGGGGGAAAGAATGCTGCTGGCCTTAAATATCCATTGTGTGGATATAAATTCAAAGACAAGGTGATGGAAACAAGAGTGTTGGTCACAGCAAAGTGCTGGGTTATTCTTCCAGCCAAATCAAGACAAATCTAGGCCAGTTCCACTGATTTTTTTCTAAACTGAGCTAAAACATCGATGCTAACAGAGGTGGGCTACTGGCAGGCCCAGGAGGGTGTATGTTCTGTGCTGGTTAATTCTGGCTGAGGTAGTTTATGCTCCCCTTGCTCAGTCTCCTACCCTTGTGAAACAGCAACAGAAGCACGGGGACTGCACGAGTGACAGAGGAGGAGGAGGGCTGGCCTAGAGAGACACCGAAGGGCACAGGAACAGTGGGGGAAAACGCAAGTCTGGGTCCTGGTTATTTCTATCACAAATGTTTTCTGTTTCATTGTCCACTTGGAGCTTTGATACTGACTGAAGCTGCGCTTGTTACTCTACTACATCATGACGATCATCAATGATAAACATAAAGCCAAGAAGATAATCAAGAAACCAAGATTTAGCCAGGATTTCTGGACCTTGTCTTGAGGGGTACAAGAAGAGGTGATCAGAGAAGGGGAAAGAGGGCTTAGAGTGACATTCTCTGATGTGTTTTTACTGGAAACATGAAGGTGGGAGGAGAAAAAGAAGATGATTTTGTTCCTTTGAATCAGTTATGAAAAAAGACCAAGCCTTTACATACTATCCTCATGCACCTTGTTTCATGCCTTAACTCTAAATGCTCTGAGAAAGGACAAATCTGTAGAGCAAACACTGAGTATTCTTTAAATGCAAAATAGTCTCTTAATTGAACAACCAAAGACTGACTACATTCGGTCTGGATTAATTTTACAGTGGTACCAGCAGTCAGATAACCCTCTTTGTCACAAACAGCAGAGATGTAGTAACTCAGTGAGAGCCCTACCTTTAACCTTTTTAATTGTCTTTTTTAAATGCTGATTTCAGTCCTATCTGGTATATAGAACAGTAGTGAGTTTAAACCCAAACCCAGAAAATGCCAGTGCTCTTCTGACTTTTTTTGCTTATGCATGGGGAAAGTCCAGGCTGTTTCTTCCTACCTGCTTTTTCAAACACAAAGAATGGAAACAAGCTACATTTCTGCCTAGAGAATTCTCGGCACAGGTCTGCAGGCTGAGGGATCGACCCCTGAGAGGGAGCAGTTTCAGCCAGTTCAAAATTTTGGGATTTGTTAATTCTCACGTTACTGACAGGCCTTAAGTCATCAGGTCACTTTGGTTTATTAGCAGAAAGAAATGCTCTCTGTTATTCTGCTTTTTAGACTATGCATTCCAGCAAATTATAAGCATAACTTAAGAGGAGGCTGGCTCTCTCCCAGAAGAGTTGATGAATGGGAATGAAGCTGCAGCAGTGTATGAGGAAAGCCTCTTCACCTCAGCTCTACCCTGACATCTGCCTTCACCAGTTCGGAGTGTCTGGTCTGCTGTGGTAGCTGGTGTCTGTGTGATGGCCCAGCTGAGTTGCAGACCATGGTATGGACTCAGCTTGTTGCCTATGGAAAAGATGGTCTATAATGTCTGCTCCAGCCAACAAATAACTTTTTAGCGTAGGGATGTTCTTTATTCTATGAGGCACCTCTGCAGGAACCTCCAAGCGCAGGGATCCAGATAATCTTCTCCCCATTCCATTTTGTAATTCTAGAAGAAATAAAATTGTAATAGTGGTCTGTGATGTATGAGGGAGGAATACGGACACATAGAAACCAGGATTAAGTTCCGATAGCATCTAAGTCTGTTATCTTTTTGCTTTTGTTTTTTATTGTGTGTCTGCGATTCCACATGGTTTTGTAAATTTTCCCTTCCCGATGCATATCTCTTAGTTCTTTGAGGAAAAAAAACCAAATAAAACCAGCTAAGAATGTAGGTATTGTTGAATCGACCTCATCAAATTCAGTCCACAACCGTTAGGGAGTTAAAACAGAAAGCTGTGAAGCACCTGCCCAGACTCTTGTTTACTTTAGAAAATCTTAAGGATTTAATAACAAATGTTGGTCTGGTTTATTTCTGAGCTTTCTGAAACCATCCTTGCAGAGAGAGGACTGGTCAATGCGCTACGTTTTGAATTAACAAGTTAATCTATAGCTTCTTGGTGATAGTGAGGGGAAGCAATTACTGGTATGCATTAGATCACTTTAATTTCAGGTGTATGTTCAGCTGGATTTTCAATGGCCCAGAGAAGGGCTGGGGTTTGGACAGGGAGAGCGAACAGTGATTAGCCAAAGCAGCCTGTGTTCCTTTTCGTCATGAAGTTTAATCAGTTACTCGCTTCCATGACATTTTCCAAAAGCTATTCATTACTCTTAAAAGATGCTCGATGCTGTGGCAGTGCTGACTGTGTTTTCTCTTGACGCTGCTTTTGCAGACAGGATGGTGCTCATGTATGTGTCATATCCAGGAAGGTGCCGTTAACAGAAGTCCCAGATTCAGTAGACTGATGCCAATATGAAAATGACTGATGTTGACCTACATAAACGACACAAATCAATTAACAAGAGTTTTCCCATTATTCTATAGCACGGGTGACCTGCCATGAACAACCACAACACCCTCTTATGCAGAGCAGCATTTCCGTTTGCTTTTTTTTCCTAATTTCTTCATGCCACAAGTGTTCTTGCCCAGAATTGTTACAAATCAGGTATCCTCAATAGCTGGGATTTGCCTCACTTGTGGGATAAGAGTTTGTCAAGGTTGGTCATGAGCTCCCTCCTTTTATAGCAGAGCATACTGCTATAGCTGCCTATCCCTCGCGCCTGTTCCTCCCAGTGTCTGCAGAATGTCTCCATGCTGCCCGGCATTTCAGCTTCGTCTCTGAGTGCTGCTGGAGTTCCACCTCATGTGCCAGGCTGGTGACCAGACCTGCATGCCATTATCCTTCCCTCACAGCATCTGTAGAGCTCTGCAGTTTCTAATGACCTTCTACTTCTATCCTCCTTTTGGGTCCCAGGGTAAGGGAGGAAGAAGAGAAATTAATGCAGATGAAGCTAATTTTAAAAAAAAAGTAGGAATTGCTAATGTTTGTGGTGGAATAGTGTGGTGTAGATTTCTAGGCATTATGAACAGGGAGAGCAATTTTATAAATCTTGTTCTACACTTTTTGCACAGCCCTGGGCTGCCTTGGGTGCAGGGTGTTTCCTGTGGTTACCTAGTGCTCTATTAGCACGTGTCTCACTCCTTCGACCTCATCACCAGATGTGATTTATCTCCCTGTGCCGTGCCATTACTAAAACCCACTTACTTGAGGCTGAATTTAGCCATTAGTCTATGAATTTCTGAGTTTTCTGGCTGGGTGAAGAGTCTATCACGAAAAATATGAATTATTTAGAAATCGAATTTTGAAAGAGAGCAGGTAGAAAGTGCCTGTGACAGGAGGAAACAAGAGTCTTCTCCAGCTGCAGTGTTTCGATTAGCGTTTTTATTTCTCCAGCACATGTGAATCATTTGGTTGCACTTATAGCGCAAAGTCATTTTGAGGTAAGCACCAGAGCAGAGTTGTCATGTGGTGCCTGGGGAGATGCTTTAGGAGGGGAAGCAGGAGCGTTGCATGTTATGGTTATGGTATGGCAATCTGGAATGAGTTTTAGCCGGTTCTTTAAACATGGAGCCTCCTTTTCCTGCACACTCAGGATTTACTAGTGCAGTTGGTTTGCAGAAATAACGCTAAGGCCACAAAACCTTATCAGAGTATCAGAGGAGCTGCTTGACAGGCAGTCAGTGGACGTTCTGGAGGAAACTAAAGCAGGTATAGAAGCACTAAGCTAATGGGAAACACTATGCCTGCTAATGAAAGGGAAAATAGTGACGAGGGAGTGTGAAGGGGGATTATTACTGAAGCATTCACACTTTGCAGAGCTTTGCTGCTTTTATATTCATATTACTTGATGATACGCTGACTCTTGGACTTCGCAGAGTTACTCTTCTCCATGGTATGAAACTAGCAGGTGATTTTTAAAGTTTCCTTCTTTTCTTTTTTTTCTTAAATCAACCATTTCCAAAGGTTGGCTTTCTTTGCTTGTAGTAAACATCCTAGTTTTAAATTCAGTAGTGTAAGGCATCCATCTCCGTCTTTTACCCCCGCCTGCACTGAACTGTGTGCTTTTTGATGTTGAAAAGGATACCTCACACGAATTGCAGCTCCCAGTTGGTAATGAGGAGGAGTTATCGTCATCGTGCTATTCTAATGCCTCAGTATGCTCTCTGTAATGTGAGAGAATTATTTCTGATGCTCTGCTGGCTCTATTCATTGTTGTGAATGAATTATGCCTTTAAGCTTGCCCTTAGCCTGAAAATACTGCCAGTAACTTAAGTGGGGATTATTATTACTGATCATGTTTACGGTTGTTCTTAAGAGCCCACCAAGAATGGAGCCCCATTGTGCCAAGCACTGTATGCGAGATGCTCTGTGACCCAGTGTCTTTCTAAAAAGATAGATTTAGGGTGGGGGCCAGGGATAAAGGGTACAAGCAGGGTGATTTCACACAGCAGATGCTTTTCTGCCAAAGAGCATAAAATAGACTGACATCTTTTTCCTCCTGATGCTGTGGTCTGTCTGAGGAAAGCAGAGCATCTCTCCCCTGTACTGTTCTGGGTCTGTGTGGTGTGGGGGTAGAGTCCTCCCACCACATACCTTAATGCTTACCGGTATTTATCTGCTCCGACTGGCTGCCGTTTTGTTTGCCCCCTGTGGACTTCCCTCGGGTGTCACAGGATTGTGGGGAGAGGGATGGTGGGGAAGCAAAGGCAGTGAGTGGTGCCAGGCGCATCCAGCTTGGTGTTTTTCTCTTCCAAGTTTGTCACGGTCTTTTAATGCTGTTGGGTATTTGAGTCTGGACAGACATTTCACCATAAACAGAGCATTTTAGATAAGAAAGTGAGGAGTTAGGTTACTCAAGGCACTGCTGTTGGACGGCTTATGGGGAAAGCTATTGGCAGGAAACAACACGGACTGGTCCATGTGCATGTGCTTTCTCATTTGCAAAGATTCAGTTACTGTCTTATTTCTCCCATCATAAAGTTGTCTCTCTGAGTTTTCCAGGTGGATGCATCACAGGGGCTGGAATGTGGTCTGACAGGTAGAAATCAAAAGCAGCATGTCTTAGTGATGCTTTGTCAGCTGTGAATAACAAGAAACGTTTCAGGGTTTGCTCTGAAAATCCAGATGCCATCCATTGTCAGCTCTCTGCTTCTGCTGCCCTGGGCAAACCTCATAATAAGTCACGGAGAGAACGTTTGCCGTGTATTTTGCCTAATCTGTCTGTATGCAACTCTGAATCAGGTGTCAGCTGCTTTGTGGAATGAAATCTCTATTGCCCTTGTAATTTGAAATCCAGAGGAAATACTGAACATATTCTGTGGCTACCAGGATGATGTGTGCTTAATTCTGAACAATGTGTGTGGCTAATTGCATACAGTTAAAAAAGCAAACAAAAACTCTCTGCAGCATTATGTTTTTGCATATTGATGCTGATAAATAAACTGACGTGGAGAGGGTGAGACCTGCAGCATTAGAGCCTGGTAGTGACCTCCCCAACCCCAATGGCCGTGAAGTCTCGGTGAGTACAGTGAATGACTTGTCCCTTTTCCAGCCAAGCATCACTTCCAGTACAGCCTGTGAGCAATCGTCTAAACATGCCTGACTCTGTGTTTGTGTATGTATATGTGTGTTTGTATGTGATCTGGAATTACTTAGCCTGACTATGTTAGGATGTTTGTTCGATATAGTGATATCCGTGACACTATATAGATCTATTCCTTGGAATAACACTACTTAGAGGTTTATGGAAGTGTGTGGCATGCTGCAATACTCCTATGCTTGTATCACTGAGTATTCAATGTTTTTGCTTAACAGTGCTTCATAATATATTTTTTGAGTAATATTTTACCAACCGAATCCTCTATGATACTGATTTCTTCTGCTTCTGTTCCTCTGTCTTTTAAACCTCTGAACTCAAAGACCAAAAGGAGCAGATTCACCACAGGAGTCTCTTCTCTTACTGTGCTTCAGATAGGCTGTATTCAACGTTCAGGAATACTGTCACTTACATCCAAGATACTCCTTAGAGATGTAACAAATCAGAAGTTTTGTTCCTCATAAATTACATACCAGTGAGCTAGTGGTGGATGTTATTAGAGCACTCTTTTAAACTCCAATCTTCAGCTGGTAAGGGTGGGAGAAAACCAATGAAATACAGGATAGTACCTTGCAATTTCTCCAAATAAAGATCATTACAAAAGGCTTTGATGCTGAAACGCTGCCTTGCTCCTGGTAAACACCCAAGTGAAGCTTGGTGTTTATTTGACCCATCTGACAGGCCATGAATGCTTCTGTTAGCATGGCATAATTCTAATGCAGTTAGCGTGTGTGTTTAATGCTAAATGCGTTAGCACTTCGTGTCAGGAGCTCCAGACCTGCCAGAGTCAAGGGGTTAACACAAATTAAGAACTGCAAGAGAGATTTGTCACTCTTTATAGCTTTGTGTTAGGAGTCCTAATTTCATTACTGAAGCTTACACAGTAAGGAACAGGTATTGTTTTTGTGTTGGGCTCTTTTTCTTTCTTCTGGAAGTAAAGATCAGTTACCCCGCTACCACAGTACCACCTTCTGAGAAGCCCCACTGTAACATCATGTAAATATCAAGATACAGTAGAACCTGTCAAATATGTTACCTAAGAAAAGTGAGCTTCCCAGTTTAATTAATGGATTAGCATTACAAAATCAAGTCTGTAATCGACACCTACAGTTAAAGGTGGATTTTGGTTTTGTTTTGTTTATCCTCTCTTAAAACTAGACCATTTTGGACATCTGTTGCATGACAGTGAGGCCAACATGTGACATATACAGCAACTGGGAGCTTTCCCTCAACAGCCAGGGAGGCTTGAGCAGCCCCTAACCTTTTTGCTTGACCTTGCCCCTCTTGGTATTTCAGAACAGCCAACAGAACTGCTGGGCAGTGATCCTCACTGGGGCTAAAGCAGGTAAAAAATAACACAAGAGGGGAAACTGGCCCAAGAGAGGAGTTGAGAGAGGATGGAATGAGCACAGAGGCATGGGCATCAGCTCGGCCGTGTTGCTGATGACTGCTGAAGTGCACAGACCTTGCTTTGCTAGTCAGTGTGCAGCGAGGAAGATGCACCCTATCTCTGTCCCAGCCTGTCCCAATAGGGACAGTGCTTCATTGCCTTCATAGCAGTTTATTCTAGCAGTAGTAGTGTTAAAGTCACTGGGTCTGCAAACAGAGCATAAAGAATACGCCAGTCTTCTCAGGGTCAGGATGAAGAGCTGTTATGTTGATTGACCTCAGGAAAAAAATATTTTGAAGGGTTTTTTTTTAAACAATTTTAATTAAAACATGTATTTAGATGAGTGGAATTTATGCTAATTGGCACTTGTACATCACCTTCATTCTTGAAAAAGTGTCAGAAATCTTAAAAACTTCAGCTTCTCGCAGTGATTTGGTAAGATGATGCTTACCTTTTCCTCACAGAAAGGCAGTAAGGGCAATGTGTGCTCACCCGTCACCAGTGTGTGAGGGTCCAAGTGCCCCAGCAGGTCTGAATTGCCCTGTCCAGGGGCCTCCCTGCAGCACCTGCTGCCCAGGGCTCCATTTCAGCTTGTTCCTGGTCCTCAGTGGGCTGTGCCAGATGGTAACGTGGCAGGGAAGAAGGCCTCGTCTGAAACTACATTCATGTTTGGAAACCTCTGCCCTGTTTTCTTTAAGGGCAAGTTCTTGTGCCTAGCACTTTCCTACACTTACAGTGTTTTGCTGCCGATAGCATCTGGATGTGCGGGTGTGCTTTATGCAGCATAGCTTGTGGACTGAGTCCAGCCCAAGGAATATTTTTATGTGATTTGCTACCTTTTCCCCAAGGAAGAACTAAATGCTGCTCTAAGAGCTGACATCTCCTCTTGCATCCTCCATCTGCCTGTAACAGCTCCTGCTGAGATCTGGAGGTGGATCTCAGAGAGTCTGGTCATACTCTTGAAGGATTGCCTTAAGATCCCAACAAATTGTTTCCTTCTGGCACTACATCACTTCCCTGCCCCAGTGTCTCCCAGCTGCAGTCTTGGTTCTCCAGCACACACATACATACACCAGTAATGAGACTGGGGCTTTGACTGTGGCTTCAGAGGGGACCAAGCATTCATCTTGCTAGCTAAGAGTATAAATAGAGCATTTCCTTTCCCTTTTCAGGCATGGTGGGATTCGTAACCTTTCAAAGTTTTAATATCTGCTCCTTTCAATGCACAGGGATCGTTGATAATGTGTCGACATATTCCTAGGGTCATGGCTACAAGAGCAAGTTACCACAGGGAAAGATGGAGAAGAGCTACACCACAAGGTAGTAGCTGGCTGTGGAGCAGCTAACTCGCTGTAGAGCTGCACTGCTTTGCCCTACAGCAGTTTGTTCATGTAGCCATACCCCGGCACCAGCCTCATTAACCCTGCCATGTCCACGGAGTACACTGCTGTGAAATGAGACAGACCAACGTTTTGTGTGTGTGAAAGGGCTGAAAGTGGTTTCCTACACCTAGTCTGAAAACCAGCTGTCTGATGTGTTATAAGCTACATGCTGGAAAACAGCTTTGAAATGCCTATAACCTAAGATGTATCCATCATAGACTGGTTTGGGTCGGAAGGAACATTTAAAGCTCATTCAGTCCAGCTCCCCTGCAGGGAGCAGGGACATCTGCACCTAGAGCAGGGTGCTCAGAGCCCCAAGGTCCAACCTTATCTGGAATGTTTCCTTGGATGGGTCATCTACCACCTCTCTGGGCAACCTGGGCCAGGGTCTCACCACCCTCATTGTAAAAACTTTCGTCCTTATACGTAGTCTGAATCTCTTTTAGTTCAAATCCATCACCCTGTCCTGTCACAACAGGCCTTCCTAAAAAGACAGTTACCATCTTCCTTATAGGCCCCTATAAGTACTGGAAGGCCACTATAAGGTCTCCCCAGAGTCTTTTCTCCAGGCTGAACAACCCCAACTCTCTCAGCCTTTCTTCATAGCTGAGGGGTTCCAGCCCTCAGATCCTTTCTGTGGCCCCCTCTGGACCTGCTGCAGCAGGTCTCTCCTGTGCTGAGAGCTCCAGAACTGGATGCAGTACTATGGGTGGGGTCTCACCAGAGCTATGTAGAGCCCTGGTGAGATCAGTAATAAAGCCCAAACTGACTCTAGGCAGCTTGCGAGCATTGAGCATTCCTCTGCTCATCTTAAACTGATTGCGAGGTATCATTTTAAACTGAGGGGAAAATCCAGTTAAAAGTGTGTTCATGGGATAAAGTGTCTACTGTTAAAGTGTGCCTTAATGTTTTTGGCTTTCATTTCATGAAGTGTTAGATATAACTGGAAAAGCAACAGAAATTATATGATAAAGTTGTCTGTGTTCTGCTTTTACCTTTGGGTAGTAATTCCAGATGAGAAAGAGAGCCTGATGATTTGACATGCACCTTGTGCTGACTGTCATGATGTATTCTGAGAGTCGGATTTAGTTGATTTTGGATGAATTGGAGATTAATTAATAGACACCAACACACATGCCTTCCCCATGAAAATCTGAGTGGTGAAGTAGGGCGGATCTCTGGCTCTGCCATCAAAAGGACCAACATAATGAATAGGAAGCAAGGGCAACTGCTGATGGGAAACGAGGCAGAAAGCTGGAGCTAGTGGAAGGTTTATCCTCACTCTCTGATAAGGTGTGTGACATCAGCAGAGCTTCTCCAGGACAGCCTCCTGCAGCAGGACAGAGGTGAATGTCTAGGACACGTGGGTGTGGGCAGGAGCTGTTTCCCAGCTATGGCTTCTTCCAGTCTCTGGAAACACAGAGGGTTTCATCCCACCTTTGGGAAGTGTTATAACTACTCAGCTGGCCAGCCATGGACATCAGTGCTGCCACTCTCAGTTTGTGCTGGACCTTGGGTTTTATTTTGGTCTAACCTTGGCTCTCATTCTGTTCCCCTGGGCTCTATCTCTGGCTGTTCAGCTGCCGTGCTACTGCCTTGACTGCAGTGATCCCAGCCTGGCTGGCTGTGCTCTGTAAAATGAGACCGTTTCTTCCTCATGCATCCCTTTTAGCACACCTTGAATTAGAAGAGTGATAAATTGAGCTCAGGCTGTACCTTGGGAAGAATTACAGCTGTCTGAACAACCATGCAGGCAGGCTGAGCATTTTCCTCTGAACTTTACCACTTTAAAGTGACATTTGCTTGATCTAAGCACTCATATTAAAATCATGCATCTCAGTAACCTTATTAGTCTATAGAGTATTTTGTAAGCTCCAACTGTAACACTGTGCTTTTGGCAGTCTCCCTTACATTTGCTGAAATATTTGAACATTTTTTGACAAAAGCAAAAAAAAAGCAATCCACCCAAAGCTGGTGATACTCTCGATTTCTCAGATGCTGCACTAACAGTATAAATAGTCCTCTGTACCTTGGGGTTTGTCTGTGAACTCCCCAGTATAAATTTTGTAGACAGTTGAGATCTCAACACAAAAACAAATTGCTTGCTGTTTATAAAATGCGTGTTGTAAATGTGTAATGGATGTAATCCAATAACACTACTATTGTCAGCATCACACTCTTT
>NW_010398441.1:89848-92252 GCF_000710305.1 Buceros rhinoceros silvestris
ACTCTTTCTGCTTATTAAAATTACATATACATTTAAAACAGATTTATCACTGCCTATTTCTATATCCAAGCAAAATCTGGCATTTCACTAGCTGTGCCTTTGATTAAGACTTGAAAACATCTACCAAAGTCTTAACTCATGCTTTCTTTGTGGGTACTGGAAACAGGAACTGTTTATTTTGAAGGTTCTTATTTTTAGCATCTGCAGCTAAAAATGTGCCTGCTCAGTTATGTCAGAGCCACATTTGTCATTTATTAAAAATACAGATAGATGGAATGGAAACCTTCATTTGTTTATACAGCAAATGTTCTAATTCTATGTTGAATTTTGCTTCTGAAACTTGAGTTTACTGGGTGGCCAAGAAAACACTAAGTTATCTATCTGTGACTTGTACTGTCACACTGACCAGTGGTGCGCTTACTTGGCATCGGCAGCTCTTCCAAGGGTGCCTCCCTCATGGGCTGCGTGGTCCTGCTGGTGCTTCTGGGTGCTGCTGTTTGTCCAAGGACTCATAGTAGGCAGCAGACTTGATTAGACTGGTCCAGACACTCAGCTCATCTTGAGAGCAGCTTCACAAACCTTTATTCAAGTCTGTGATAAAGAGCAAACGTAACCCTAGGGACTTGGGATCAAGCAGATGGAAAAGAGTTTAACCCCCAGACAGTCCCAGCTCAAGTTCCTCTTTATACAGCATAATCCTCTTATGCATCCACCTATTTCTTATCTCACTAACTGGCTGAGTATTTCATTTATTTGCAAACTGTGCATGCAGGCTTCAATTATATTGTGTGCACTGTGTTCAGTGCACGCTGCATGTCTTCATGTGCTGCAGTTTGTATGTCTTCATCCACACAACATCACGATGCCTTGTACAGACCTTTGCGAGTTCTCAGACAGCTGCTGCTCCCCTTGTTCAGTCTCTCTCAAGATCCCCTCTTTCCAGCCACACAGCTATCGTGGGTAGACCACATGTTCTTAAGACCTTTGTAGAGTTGCTCTAACCAGGAATAGACCTCAAGAAGTGTTTTCTTCCCTGTTTTCAATAATCTGGTTGCAGCATGCGCATCTTGGTATGATGACCCCAAAGAGACTTGTCTCTTTTCTGGGTCAAGGCCTCACTGGTGTTTTCCAGGTGCATGCAGCCTCAGCTTGACTGAATTACTCCTTTGTGCAGTCACTAAACAGAGAAGGTAGTGTGTTCTGGCAGAGCAGAACTTCATGGGCAGTAATTAGACTTAGCATCCGTAAATTACTTCGCAAACCACATCTGAAAGGTGCTAAAGAAGCACCTCTACAGGGTTTATTAATGCATATGAATAGAATGAAAATTTGAATGCTAAATAACTATAAACAAAACCCAAAGACAGATGTTAAAGGTGTTCTAGAAAGGCTATAAATCAGTTGCAGCCAATAGGTTGGAACAGAACGTGGAAGCGCTAGAAACACATCTGTAGCAGCCTTATTTCCTGACTGCAGAAAGAACAGCTTCAATCAGAGCTGTCACTGAAGCACCAACTTCTTAAAAGATGAGTTAAAAGCCAGCATCAAGTTTAAAAACATGGAGGTGTTTAAACTCCATGGAGGGGCTAGTCTGCCCCTGGCCTGGAGAGCAGGAAACAGAGTCCACACCTGAGAGCACGCACGTGAAGGAGCCAAACCGGAACCCAAACTTGAGATAGAGCCTGATCTGCCTTAGTTTGATGCAGTCTTTTATGTTAATGTAAGAGACCAATGTATTCCTCCTTTATGGTCTTCTTGTATTTAGTTCTGTTTCAGCAAAAGTATCTTGGGTCTTGAACCAGCTGGTTTCCCACTCAAATCTGGGGCAGATGGGAGTGAGCTGAGTTATGATGGGAGGCAAACAGAAACAGCAGGACCATGAATTTAGATTTTAAAAAGAAACAAAGACAACACTCACATTATGTCTGTCATCACCTCTGAAAGAAACACCAAGTTCTAAGTCTTCATGTCAGTATGTCAAATTCTGAATAGTTCTTCCTTGTTTTGGTTCAAGCCTGGAAGGGAGGGTGGTTTGGTAAGTTTACCGATAGCTGTGGAAGCGTTATTTTTACTCAGCTGTGTTATTTCTTTCTTAAGACTGTTGCAATCAGTTGCCATCTGGGGGCTTCTGGACCCACTTCAGTGATTAGTATTCCCTTTTCATGTTGCATGGATGACTTGCAAAGGGAGGGGAAACTGGATGGGTTATGTAGTGGGCTGCAATATGTGGAAGGAGCATTAGACGAATTTTATTTGTTTGTGCTTACATAAAATTGTCGTGCTAAGTCACCACCAATGACAGCCAAGGAAGAAATTGGTGGCTGAGAAACTTTTATTGGACAAGCCAATACAATGTGAATGGGGAGTGCTCACCCCCTTTCTGCTTTGCCTAGAGCAGGGCATT
>NW_010398441.1:92320-105702 GCF_000710305.1 Buceros rhinoceros silvestris
ATTCCTGATGACCTTGATGAATGTATGAGTGCTCTCGGGTGGAAACACTCTCAGGAACCATCCCTGAAAGTACTAAGTAGTGCCTACCAAAAAAGTCACCTTCTGGAGGTGCAGTCAGCAAAAGCTGCATTGGTGAGAACTTCCGAGGAGACCCTCCTGTATGCCATAGCCATGTTCTTCTGGAAGATTGTCGCAGAAGAGTTCATTCTTGTAAAGATGACTACTTTCCACTTACACATGGCATCTGTGGGTTTTGTAAAGTTTTTACCCCTGTCTTAGGAGTAATTTTTTACAAGTTTCTGTGTGAAGCCTCAATGTTTTGTACATCAATTTTCTATCCCAAGAGATTGAGAAATGACTCAGCCCAGCAGCCTTCTGTGTTTCCAGTGTCTGTATTTATGAGCTAGTCTGTGATGCAACATTTCATTTTACTTTGTTTTTTGGTTTATATACTTATTGTCACTTGGTATGTTACTCATTCCTCCCTTTCTGTAAATATACCATTAGGGTAGATTGCCTTGGACCAATTTTTACTTGCTCTTTTGCCCCAGCTGATGGTCCTGCTCAAGTGGTTTCTTGGCCTTACGGTCACCTTTGGTCTAACTGGCACATCGTCATTCTATCAGCAATTCTCAGTTTCCAAATTGCCATGTTTAATAATAGTAGTTTTGAGATTCAGCATTGTCAACTTTGACTGGTCCCTTGACCTCCTCATTTTCCTGGGAGGTTGTTGGCGTAGCTGTATAATGGGAGAATATGTTAAAAGAGATGCTGTGGCATTCATTACTCTCCTGTGAACCTTCATTTGTAAATGCTGGTTAGTCGTAACGTCGCTGCTGTCCAGTGTGCTCGCAGCTCGCGTATGTCATGCATGCAAAGTAGATATGCCTTTCTTGCTTCACTGCAAAATAACTTACCACTTGCTATCTCCTAGCACAGCAGTGAGAAACAAGCTCTCCCATCCCTCTTTAAAGTAATAATCCATTTAATATGCGGGTGGATTAGTTCAAGTGGTTGGGTTAAAGAAATCTTTTTGTAAGAAGAAGTAACCTTACTAGGTACATAATTAGCTTTTGCTTTTGTTTTTAAGGAGTTTAATCCCAGGGTTTAGTCTTTTGGGCCTTGTTTTAGAAACGCAGGTATTCCAGGATTCTCTTAGTGCCCTTACAGCCTCCTGACTTGGTGCTGATGCCTTCTTGGAGAGCTGGAATTAACACAGCTTCAGCCTCAGGAGGTCTGCTAGAATCATAAACAGTAGAGTCAGGTCACCTGAGGTGTACTTATGCCTGATGGGAAATACTAACTGGATGGTCGTCAGTGATTTACATATGATGACAGGGTCAGATCCCAGATGTGGAGAATTTTCTGGTAGGCTTCATGCTTCTCTTTGGAGCAATTAGTCATCTAATTGAACTCCTGCTTTTTATTTGGAAAAAAGCTACACATGACACAAAGCCTCTATCTAAGATACTTTCAGAAATCTTATTAGGACCATCAGAATTGTGTGACTTTTTATTTGGACCTCTAGTTTTACTTGAACGTGTCTTATGTTCAGCAAAAGATGTGCAGAACTGAGACCCTCGTGAAAATCTGTCTTACATCAGTCTGGTAATCTGTCTGTCTTGCCTACCTAACACTTGCACAATAAGCAATGGGACCCTCATCTTTTGCCCTTTGTGTGTTCATGATTATGCTGAGATCATCTGCACAGAGGTTCCACTGCACATGTAGGGCCAGACTATCAGGAACTGATCACAACTCCAAAGACACCTGCTGGTAGTCTATTTATAAATCTAGTCCATGTTGAGTGAAGTCCTTGGGGATAAAAGAGCTTTATATATGCAAATATTCATTTTTCTTCTAAGTGGGGTAAAGCTGTTTCCATCTCAAGGGATGAAAAACCTGGGAGTGTTCATGGAATGGAGCCCATCTTTTAATGATCATATCAGCAGAGTTGCCAGGCCGACATTTGATTATCTCCGAGCAGTGTAGTGCTGCATTACCACCTTTCCCAAATGGTTGTTGGATTGCTTCTCCCTGCCTTCTGCAACACCCTGGCTGAATTAATTCAGCTATCCCTGGAGTGCTTCCAGCAGAGACAATTCACTGGTAGTAACAACTGATATAAAAGTTTCCCTTCCAGGATTTTAACTCAGTCTTTGCACATTTTGCTCATCCTGGGGTGCGTCATGCTGACTTACAGAAAAAGCTGTAACGCACTTTGCAGCATGTGGGTTAATGCGGTTGTTTTTCATCTCTGAAAACAAAGCTCTCAACAGACTTATGGTCACGAGTAAAATGAGTTTGGTGGCCTTGACCTCATCTCTAGCAGATGTTTGTCTGCAATATAAACTAACAGCATGGATTGGTGTGGTTCATGGTGATTGGCAGTCCTCTCTTATATGAGATCCTCATGGTGCTAAAGGCCACAGCGGAGGTGAATTAGCAGAGTTCTGTCAAAAGCTTGATTCCTGGGCATGCCTCGTTTGGTTCCACTCGGTCTTGTAGCAAGCCATTATGGTGAATGTTAAGCAGTTACCGATCTGTTAAAGGGAGCTGAAACAAGAAAAAAGCCATTGCTATAGGTTGCTGAAGTTTTGGGGTTTCAGTGCCCCTCTAGCACTGTGCATGCCAAGGTTGCTGTGCCGAGTTTTGTAAAGGTACAGCAGTACTTCCACCTGTAACTGTTTGTTTTATCTTTCTGTAGCTCTAGAAGTCAGAGCTGACTGTTTGCTGATGTTGCAGAAAGACTTAATATGACTGTGGCTGGGCTAAACTCTTGTCTGCATTCAGATAACTTACACAGACTCTCTGTTATTACTATTCTAAACAGCATGGCTCTGCTGATAACTAATATGACCTGAAGGAGTTCACCTGCTGGGAAAACCTCCACCGCTTTCAGAAGGAGCAAGCCTGAAAGCCGGCTTTTCATCAGAACACACCTTACTTCAAGAAAGCTAGGATTAGATCCAGTTTCCAACTTTATGGATAATGCTCCTGTCTAATTTCTAATTTGTATCTCTGCCACTTCCAGTGGCAGAGCATCAGATCTGAAAGAGCCTCTGACCCATTAAATGCATGAATTATTTAAGATGTGACTTAATTTTCTTTGGGCATTGTAACAGATTTAAACGTGGTATCAGCAGAGAGGACTGTTTGCTGGAATTCCTCTTAAGTATCGTTTAAATATTTTTAATGTATTTGCATTATGGTCAATTAGAAGGAGCTGAAACAATGCTAATAGTGGATTTCCTATTACTAATGCTTTTAAAATTCCTAGATTTGCACTTCATGCTTGAGGGTATAACCCCACCTCTAACTAATGAGAGCTAAGAAGACGCTTCCCTGTGGGCAGATTATTCCATAACTGCTGTATGGCTGCTGGCTTGTCTCCCCAGCTAAGGAAGGGCTAACATCTTGCCAAAGTCTCTTCCAACCTCTTCCCTTAGGACATCGCTTATTAATTCAGACAAAAACCTCTGAGAATAATGCAAAACAAAGCTGCTGCTTGAACAGCACAGACTTTGCTCTGTGCCCTCTTCTTTATCTCTCTTCTGCGAGGCTAGTTATATAGAAAAACTCCTTAATGCATGTTCATCTCAATCTCTTTAGGTCTTACCTGATGCCATTTCCATCTGGATCTCAAAACTGCATGTGTTGTTCTTGGCTGAAGTGGGCAGGATCCTGGATGTACAAGCCCAGACAGAGGGCTTGTCTACAATTTTAATGTTTCTTTTTAAATTATCAGTTATAATAATAAAGTTAATACCATGATGAGGGCACAAAAATGCTTCAGAGATGTTTCAGCAAACCCAGAGAGATGTGGCTGCCTATCCAAAGACTCATTTAGACCCATTGCCACTCTTGGCTGTGACAGCTGTACTGGTGTGGTCCAGTGTACTGTCTCATGAGAGTAGCGTAAGTGTGGAGGCTGTCTCTGAAAATGCTGTTAGATGACTGGAACAGTGAACAGAGGTGGCATGGGAAAGCCTCTGCTTGTGCTGGATTACAAGATCAGGATGAGCAAGTGGCAGATCAGGAGCCTCAGTGCAACCTTGTGGTCCAGCAGCCAGTGTGCAAAGCATGCAATGAGACAAGCTGGAGAAAGTACCCCTGCAAACCCCCAAATACACACAACACCTAGAAATCCATACTCATACTGGGTTTTTGCAAGTATTGTTTGATATGCAGCTTGTCTCCAACTAAAGATCACCTTTCTAGCAGGCACTCACATCTAAAATCATCAAGAAAAAGAAGCATAGTGCATTCTAGTTTAATTATATAAATCATTTAAATTATTTAGAAGGGTTGCTTCAAATCTCTGTGCTGAAAAATTTTTACAGGCTGCATGTGAGTTAGTATTAACACAACCAAGATGCAGAGGGGACATTCAGTGCTTCTTCCTGTTTTGGTTTTTTTGGTTTTGTTTTTTTTTTTTTAGTATTTTGGAAAACATAAAGAAGTCAGTAATTGGCTCTTTAATAGCACTGTAACTGTTGATTTTTAACCTTTTTTCAAAGTATGTTTGAATACAGAGAGCAATTCAAAAATTCTTGTGAGCAGCCATTTTAGTAGCTACCATAGCAACAAGTGTGGTGTCCGAGCCCTTTCTCCCAGGGGGGCTGCAAGCCCCCTGCAAGGACACTGTCTACAGGTGTTGAGATACAGGTTTGCTCACACCGTGTGCATTAGGACAAGTCTCTAGGAGAACATTCCATTTTAAAACAGCATGTTTTTTCCTGGAAAACAGCGTGACACTCCTCATCAATTGATGTCGGCACTGAGAAGAGGGAAAACTGAAAACTAGAAGTGTTACACACATTTTAATATAATTTGTGTAGTTTGTGGAATGTTCTGCCCATGTTCTAGTATCTTCTAGTTTAGTCTTAGCCTCTTCTATCCATCTGGTTTAGTCTCTTGTATCTGTACATTTTTCTGTTGTGTGGAAGCCATCATCTCTGTTACATTACCTGGACCAAGAAATAAGGATTCTTCTCTTACTACCCCTCACTGAGTGTTGCTTTGTCCGTATGATAATGCAGGGGAAGACTGAGGGCAGAGGTCTGAACAAGCTGCAAATATTTCGGAAAGAGACTTTGAGATGGGTTCCTGCTTCTGGGACTCCTGGACTTCTTTGAGGTTTTGGAGGCCAAGCAGAACTGAATTTCAGAGCTGTGCTTATCTTAAAAATAAGCCAAATCAGAACTCTGGATCTTAATTAATATTTCTGCATTTAGAATGACTTTTGTGAACACAATAGAGCTGATTATTTCTGAAAGTCTCGTCAAAGAAGTTAAATTAATCTGATAAATCACTGTGGCCAATGCAGATAAGTCTTGTGGACCATTTTCAAGCTGTACCAGCATCTGTCAAAAAGAATAATGGGTATCAGAGTTCCAAATGTACACAGTTTCAGGGCGGGAGGAGTATGATAAATGACACACATAAACTTCACTAACTTGCATGCTGGGTAACATGAGGATGCAAATTTGAAATTAAACTGGGTCAGCAGAAGCAAACTTGAAGACAATAATGGAGAATGCTGAACCTGTTTTGACTGACAACTTTAGGAACAGATGGCGAAGAAGAGTAAGTGATGTATGGGAGCACTGGTATGACATTTGCGCTCCTCATCCAGCTCAATAATAATAATAATAATAATAATCCTGCTGTGACTGAGATTTCCCTGTCACACCCAAGTGAGGGGCAGCATGCTGAAGGCAGCTTGGTAGTAAACTCATCATAAAACTGAAGAAGGCAAAGGCCTCAGCCTTTGGCTACCGCAGAAGATTACGGAGGGAGCAAGGGGCCAGCTCGGTGTTTGCAGCAAACAGCAGTGAAGTTTCCAGGGAAGGTTCTTGCCACTCTAGGGAAAAATTTTCCATCTTATTCTTGTTTAAGATCATCTTTTCACAGTGCCAGTGCTCAGATGATGGGTGTTTTGGGATGCCAGTGATACAAGAGTGGAAATACAAGACAGCCAGAGTAGCTATTTTTATCAAAAAGAGGAAGTGATGAATTCCTACTGATAAAAAAGACATTATTTCTCGTTCTTAATGTACTAAGTCCAAGAAGCAAACAGAAGAGGGTTACATACAGAGAAGCGTAAAAAGAAAAAAAACAAGGTGAACAAAGAGACTATCCTTGGAATCAAAGACAAAAGAAATTGCAAGGTTTTAGAGGAAAGTTAGCATTACCCTCCCAACAGGCTCCCGCTTGGAGGTCACGTCCCCAACCTCCACTGGTGTCAGATGTCAGGCCCGACTGGCCTTTTCAGTATTGCAGTATGCTTTTCTGACAGTAAAGGATGGGAGATAGGCTGGAAAGCACTTAACAAATTAATATGGGACATGTTGTATGGCCACATCCAGTGTGAGGCCTCTGGATCTCTTCTGGATGCTACTACAGCAGTTACCTCTGGTGCCACATCTTTCTTCTCCAGCCTGCAGCTGACTCCTCCGTGATGTTCAGTAGGAGTGGTTAAGTGATTTGTGTTAGGTGGATATATGTATTTAGGTTTAAAAGTTTGTTCAATTTTTATTCTTTGTAGATTTCCTGACCCCCTAGGCTTTCAGGCTCTAGCTGAATTGGGAACAGGGAGTCTTAGAAATCTCAAAGTGGTTTTTAGGCTCAAGACTTCTAGTCTGGTGTTTGTGCATTCACCAGATCAATATCCACAGTAAACCGCTGGGAAGTCAACCCACGCTCTTTCCTACCGATCAGACCTGGCCTTATGAGGATGGCCATGCTCTTTTTGAACACTTCTGTGGTCACGGATGATCTTTATAGAGATAAAGAATCACTGGGGAACCTGCATACGTGTTGAATGGAGCAATTCTGAAACTTGGAGCTGGAGGAGAAGAAACTGCATCCCGTTTGCCTTTGGAATTAGGGGACAGGGTACGAGAATAGGTAACTTGTTTACAAGTTTTTCTTCTCTTTCAACTCTGCAATTTATGTTGCCTTTTTTCATAGGCGGTGCTGAGACAGACTTGCCAGCTCAAGCTGATAGATAAAACAGATGAAGGGGGCGGAGGGGGGGAAGCATTCCCTTTTTTCCGTTCTGTACAACAATATAAAAAGTGGGTTATGAACTAAAATATTGAATCACAATTCTACCGGCAGTTTTATACTTAAATCACAGTCTTGTCAAGTCTGTGTTTGCTATGGTCTAATTAATGCTTCCCTTTGTGTTTGATTTTGATATGATAGATTCATACAACCTCAAGTGATCAAAAAGAGGCACTTGTCAGTGTCAGAGCCCACGTTAAGGTCTCCATTGGCTCCATGTACACCCTTGATGAGGAGGGTGGGGACGGGTGATCAGAGGAATGTGAATCGGCTATTAAGGAATCACCTACAGTAAATGAAGCTAATACTCTTTTCATTAGGCCAAGTGTGGCACCAGGATCAAATGAGTTTGGAAAGATAAGTAAAACTGAGTATGACATCCCTGTCATGTGACAGAGGGTTGTTCACAGCCTGTAGGTTTGCATTTGTTAGTCAGCTTAGTTCATTCTTCCAGTGCAAAGTCCTCATTTTCAGCACTCACCATCTGATGGTCCTGACTTTTTGTGAGGTAATTAAAGTTTGCAAATACCTTTATTGTTTGAGACAATCCAATAGGAAGGGAAGGAGATGGAGCATGTCATTATTCTCATAGGGACTGGTAGTGGGATCGTGCTACCAGCAGAAATAGTTAGGGAGGAAGCTCAGAAGCCTTATAGTTGGGACTCACTCACAGATGGAACTGGCAGTGACAGCAGACTCTGGATCAGCTTCAGCCAGCGACGACTCCTTTTCTCCTGTTTCCCTGGGTAACCTCTTCATCAGTGGGGATGTACAGTGGTACGTCACCTTCCGTTCCTGGCTCGCTCTGAGTGCCTTGGGAGGTTTCAAGCATCCTCATTGCTCTTCATTTCCTTAAGTGTTAATAAAAGCAATACCTGGTATCTGTAAGGTAGTGCTTGATGGGATAAAGTGCTTTGATAAGGTCTTAATTATATGGTTTCTTATAATTTGTTGACTTCCCTTGACAGCAATAGTGGGATGCTTCTAACGCAAGACCTCATTCTCAGCAGTGTCGTTTGACATAATTCTGCTGATTTCATTAACTTACACCGATTCGCACCCTGGTTCTTCACAAGTCGATCACAATGATTGATTGACTAGAAAAATAGGTTTTATCATCCTTAGTCTCCAAATTGAATAGTTGTAGCAGTTGGATTATGTTAATCCTGGCAGTATCCTCCTTTGGCTGATTTGCATTGCTGAACAGAACCGCCTCCGTCTTGTCCCCCCTCCGCTGTTCCTGCAAATTAGGGGATTAAGCCAAGAGGTGCTTAAGCTTAGCACTCAATTGATACACATGGTTATGCAAATTGTGAAGGAAATCATGAGATTCTTGAAACTTAGCTGGAATATTGGACATCTTCAAAATGAGAGCATACAGAAAATCACCCACAGACAGCAAAATGAAGGCCCAAGAAATCGTGATCATGAACCCATTTTGCTTAACTCTGTGTGGGACAAAAAGCTCATCCTTTCTAGGCTGTTGTGCTTTTGAAATGCTAACCTCCTTTTTCCTTCTCAGCTCACCAGTAAGAAAATTCTGCACTGACCAAAACAAATGACCAGCAATAAGCAGGCTGATTTTGTTTTACCTTGTACTGGATTTCATAGAGCTGCTGCCATTTGTGCTAATCTCTTCCAATAAAAACATCTTTGTTTTCCTGCTCTCACTGTGCTGTTGTGAACGGTTCAGTTTGCCATAGAAGGTGACGTGGCAATTAACAGAATCTTATTAGTCCACCATGCCACTGAGTGCACTCTTGACTTGCATTTCCTTTGAGGGTTTTTTCCTGCTCAGTAACAGGGAGAGCTCTGGAGGGAGAGGTGCCAGCCTGCTGTCCAGGGATCAAAGAGATGAGGAGTCAGTCACTTCACGTACCGCTCATCTTGCATCCTTGAGATCTGCGCACTCCCTACGAGCAGGCGGAGGGAAACGAGTACGCTTTAAAGGCAGCTGGGAGGCAGTAGCCTGTGTGGTGTGTACGATGTTAAACAAACCAGAGCATTTACATACGTACGTGGCAGGTGACAGGCGGAACAAAATGGCTATGTGGTCTACCCCAGGCTGCCAGGGAGACTCAGTGTGCGATTCAATAATGAATACAATATCATCGCAAATGATAACGTTCTGTTGTAAATAATTCCATTTGTTAACCCTGCTCTGGCATTGAAGTTCATCTCCGTTGGAGACTTTTCTGAGTTTTGATGCTGTTTTGCTTTGCACAGGCTTTATTTTTTTTGTTTTCTGCTTTCCGCAGAACCTTTATAAAGGTTCAGGGACTGACAGAATTAAGTGAATAATTCACAGCAAATAGTTTCTTGGCTGAATTTAGCATCTTTATTTCTGTAAAACAGCCCTACGCACATTATGTATGTTTTGCACTAATGTATTGTTAAATTAGTTTGAAGTATGAATTCCCCTCAAGCCACCATCCTTCTATTTTTATGAATAGAATACAAACTCTAGTTGGGAAATAGTTTATTTTTAAAATTAGTTTATTTGTGACTGGAGAAATAGGTATTGTTTTTGTTTCCTGCTTGGATGACTACAGTATTGCTACTGGTATAAATATGTCCAAACATAATACTAGGCAACGTGAATCGCAATTGTAAAGTTTATTTTTCTTAATTCGTATTTAAACTGTTAAAGTTTGATTGCTCAGATGCTTTAGAAAGGAAGCATGAGGCAGTCAAAAGAGATCTTTTGCATTTTCCTCTAGAGAAATGAAATATGGAGGGATATATTTAAAGGAAAAGAGTGCAATTACTATTAATGATTTTTTACTTGACCGTTACTTTGGGAAGTAGTATTTTTTGGTGGTGACTGCTGCATAAAAATACTAAATTATTCTCTCAGTGGATGAAGGGAGCAGGTGTGTATATCGGGTACGTAAATCCAGACTGCTGTTTACATCTGAATATGACTCAAAAGATTGGAGTTTAGCATAAGAATATGTGGTAGATGCTGCAGTGATGCAACACATTTTATTGGGAAGTATCTCCAAAATCCCTTTTAACTTACTGTATTTGTCATTGATCCTCTGTCTCTGATAAAAGTGGAAGCTATGTTGTACCAATAATCCCCAAACGTGTCTTCCACCCCTTCTTCCACCCCAGGAGTAAAGAAGAAATACCTAGAAAGGAGCTCTTGGGGTGGAAGGAGTCTCCTGCTTTTGATTGTTGGATACAGGATATTTTTTATAACAGAGGCCAAAAGGAAACCTCCAGAAAGAAAGATCTTGTTTGTGGTCCACCTAAGGATCCAAATCACTCTGTGTGTATTTGAAAGATGCAAAGTCAAGTCATGTACCTGACCCACTTCCACTAGTCAAACAGCAGCTGCCTCACTTCAGTTGTCTGGTAAAATGTGGGTATTATTTATGTGGGTATTAAGCTCCATGAGATCCACGGATGAAAAGTGCTAAAGGAAAAGTATTGCAGCATGAAATGCAGAACACTTATCTATGCAGGAGACTTGTGGTATTCCTAGGCAAGTACCTCTTGACTAAAATAGGGATCTGAGGTTTCTTTTTCCTTTACTTTTAGGTGCCATCAGAGGATGCATGTCCTGCCTGAGAAAGCCAGGAACTTCCTAAAGTTATAAAAAAGAAGGGAAAAATCACCAGACTCTGATGAAGGATGATGGCAAGTCAAATTTCTCTTACCGGCAGAGGCAAAGGTTTCTGAGACACTTGCACTGATCCTTGCCTGGGAGTTCTGGGTCTGGAAGTTTTGGAGGTTCAGGGAAGCACGGAAGCACATCAGTGGGTGGTTTGGTTTCCTCACAGGAATTTTGGGTTGAGCAGCACTATAATCTGCGGTGTTCTCAGACACGCCTGACTGCAAAAGGAAGCAGTGAACTTACTCTGCAGCTCAGCTCAGATGTGAGGCCTTTTGATTGCCTGACTCTGAGGCCTTTGCTTTGCATCACAGGCAGTGTTTTGTTTCCAAGCCCATAAGGACGGGACTTGTGTAAAGAACTGATAGTTTGCTCTGCTTTGAGTACGCAAGCTGAAGTCTCCACGTGCAGAGAGACCTCAATATCAATGTCAAGATGTGAAGGCAGAAAGTTTTTTCTTAGTGTTTCATTGTCGTCTGCGACTTCTTGAGTAACAATTAAATGAACCTCTGAGATGAGCTGAATAACAGTGAAACAAAACAAAGTCCACACTGCGTGCTGCTTGCTTCCCCGTTGTCTTAGAGCAACATTTACTGTGGCTGCTGGGTGGTGCGGCAAGGAAACCTCCTCATTTCCATTTCAAACTCTGCCAGCTCTGAGATGAGTATAATCAGTCCCTCACTGCAGTTGTGCACTGCAGCATCTTTGCTCCTGCTCCCTCTCTTGGGGCTTGCTCCTTTGCTTGCCCAGCTGTTTGTGGCATTCTGCTTCCCAGCTGACTCAGAGGTGCTGGAGCTCAGACAGCTCCGTGTGAGCACTCCAGCGCTCTCTTATTCAGAGGCACTTATGTGGCTTTTTTGCTCAGACATCTGCGTTTACAGAATGGAAATGAATGTCACTGGCATATAGATCTCTTTCAGTGATCTTTTGCAAGTGTTTCCCAATTCCATATCCCTTTGTTTGGATGGGATTGCAGATAGGCATCTGTACGTTCCATGGTCTTGGTACGGATACGCATCGTTATGCTCTTTGTGTGCAAGCTGTGAGCCTTCCCAAAGCTCTGGGAGTTCAAGCTTTTGAACCCAGCCGATCATCCTGGCTATCTTTGGCAAGTAGTTTTGCTCAAAGCAGGGAGGAACTGGTACTGGAGTCGGAAGCTAAACCCTGATCTCTGATCCCTGAGAGATCTGAATCACAAGCCCACAAATGTGATTTAATCCAGTCTCTATGTGAACCTGATATAAATTCTTCTACCATACTTCTCTCTCCAAAACCAGGCAAGAAGACAACAGGAAGAAAACTGTTGGGGCGTCGAAGTCAGAGACACCATAATTTAACACTAGAAAGATGCAGGACTAGATATTTGACAAATATTTTTGCCAAGAGTTGTATTCTCACACAGATGTGGCAGGGTTGGAGCAGACTGGGCCAACAGACTGCAAGTTCAGCGCTGTTCTGTAGGTGTGGTTCTTCTTTCCAGAAGAGGAAACCCCAGAAAAGAAATGGAATGGAGGAAACTCAGTGTAAGAAGGGCAATCAGGGTGCATCTCAATCACATAATCAATAGGATATTTGACAGCTTTATTCATCTTTTATCACCCACGAGTTATGGATAACAGAATGTCTGAGGCAGCCATTGTCAAATGGCTCAAGGTTTGCATTGAAGAAGCCTATATTAAGCAGGATGAGCTATTACTCTTGTAATAAATATGTGACTCAGGAGAGCTGCTAAGAGATTGGGGCCAGGAAATACAGTTTAGTCAAATGTGTCGGGTCACACTGACAAAAGGTTAACGCCCTGTCACAGGGCACAAGGCGGTAGCCACCGAATTCAGCAACTATTAACACGCCCAGCAAGGCTCCCTCTCCTATGAGGTGCAGTCACCACAGATGTTTTAATGATCTTACATATGAAGGAATATGTAAAGCAGCTTAAGTCTCATTCTCTAGCTATTACAAGCTTGATCTCCCAGAATTAGACAAAAACTTTAATCGCCGTCTCACTGCTGTGGTTTGCAAGCTGACACATTAATTTCTTCTTGCCAAGGATTAAGTTTGTTTGGTGACATCCTACTGAAAGAGTGGACAGGAAGAACAAGACCGAGATCTGTGCTCCTTCCTGAACACTGCCCAGCAGGTCAGTCACTGCTGGCAGCGCTGGGTTAGGTCAGAACTTCCAAGAGAAACACTAACATCAAACTGTGAACAAAAAAGGGAGGTTTGATCTACCATGGCTATAAGCTGTCACTCAAAAGTATTTCTGCCTTCAAAGTCCATTTTCACGCAGCAAGAGGAGACATCTACTCTTCCTGCACCAGGGAGACAGCAGCCAGGAAGGAAACCTCTTGTGGAAAGCCACGTGGAGTTGGCCAAGGAGGAGAAGTTAGCATGGGAAGGAAGTGCAATGCTGCATCCTGCTGGGCCCAGGACGCCTCTTGGTGCCTACACTTGACCTGGAAGACCTGCCTGTGCTGGCCAAAGGCACGTCAGTCTTCACGGTTGCTGCATGTCGTCTGGCCACTGCTGGAGAGGGACCATGCTGCGCGATCTGGGCCACGGTTCAAGTCCCACTTCCCAAAGTCAGCCGCCCCTGCCCGGCAGCGATGACCAGCCTGGTCCCTCTATCACCACCTGTGCGCTGGAACGACTTTCTTCAGCTTTCTCTCGAATTACCTGCCGGCCCTCGGGGCAG
>NW_010398442.1:0-10920 GCF_000710305.1 Buceros rhinoceros silvestris
AGCTGGATTCCGGAGCCTTGGACTACACGGTGGCTTCATCATTTCGGGGGGGCTGGCTACATGGGACCCCAATGCTCACTGGGTGTCCTTCCTTTGGTACTGGACAGCCTCTGCAGCAGAAACTGGGCTTTTAAAAGAAGCCTGTCTCCTTGTGCCACCATGCACCACTTGTCAGCCAATGTGAGGGGGAACGAGCACTTGTCACCATGCAGTGCCTTCCTGGCAGCCTGATTGTATGTAGACGTGTTCCTGGGAAGTGCTGTTAGGCAGTAGCTTACGCTTCTCAAAAAAAGAAGTCATACCTCAGAAAGGTCTCCTTAAATCTCTGAGTAGGTAAAGACTCTAATGTCCGTTATCTGACTTCACAGCCTTTGAGTTTCACTAGGTTAGTAGCCTCCATGGAGGGGCCAGCCCAGCTGCTTGCTGTTGATTTAAAATCTATGAACTCATCAGTCTTAAACTGCACTTCAAGCAAAGTCAGTGTACCTCACTCCTGGGGACAAATGGAAACCCAAATGCTCGGTGCAGCACTTTGATGACAGCATGACAGAAATCAGAAACCAAGGTCCTCTGTGCAATCCTTATCTGGGCTTGTTCAGCTCAGAACTCCCCTCGCTGTGCAGGTCAGCCACGTTTCCTGGTACATGGTAGGATGATTTGTCTTTGCAGGCAACATGCTAAGCAGATAGCCGTGGGGGGTTGTTATTGCAGATAACTACTTAGAGATGCATGAGCAGAGGTGGACAGGTCTGGAGGATGGGTCATGGGGCAAGTAAGCATTTTCTGTGTTGACTTCTTAGTTCAAGGCTGTCCAAATTAGCTTTCACTCCTGCAAAGCCAATGCCAGCGTCTCTTCTGTCACCAGGCAACAGTATCTTTACTATTCCCTAGAGCCTTCCAAGAAATGGTTCTGCAGATAGCAGGGTGGCTCTGTCATGGGATTTCTATGGAGACATAATTGGGATAAGGGACAACCAGTGTCCTGGAGAAACCTCGGAAAAAGTGTTATCCCTAATCTTGCTAGATATATAAACACCATAAGTTCAATGTCCTTTGGCTAGGCTCAGGCCGACATACTTTTAGACCTGGGCCAGCAGGTGAGGCCTCAGACAGGTTGTGTTGGCTCACAGACGTGTTGCACTGCCAGTCAGGGCACTGTGAAAACACTCGGCAATACGATTCCCTTTGTTAGCTCATAGGGAGGACTGAGGCAGAAGAGAAGCCAAGCTTGTGTATGGATACACGGGGACAAATAATATTCATTCTCCTTCATAGATAATCTTTAGTTATTTCAGTCCAAATCGAGAGGATATGCTTCTGCTGACAGACTCTATCCTAATTTGACCAAGGCTTAACATTTGCCACCCCTTCATTTCTGCATGTGTGCAAGTCCTTCTGACTAATTGGATCACTGAGACCTAGAGAGAGAACACCGCAACTTTGCAAAGATCCCTCCTGTCGATTCTGAGACATTTCGGTACTTACACATGAAGCTTGTACTGCCACTATCAGTATCAGGAGTATTGATAAGCAGTCTTTGCCTTCTCATATTTTGTAGAAGTTCTCCACCTTCAGTCCAGACTCACTGTGTGGGTTTAGAGGCACAGCGTGAGTTTCTGGGGGCTCTGCAGAAACAGAGTCTAACTGAAGAAACTCTGGAGTGACTTCAGTCTTGAGTCTCTAGGGCTGTTGGTATTGCAGCTTTCCATAGGAATAAAGAAATTAAAATGAAATTGGAAGGAGAGAGAAAGAGAAAAGAAGGGAAGGAGAGAAAGGCAGCCAACGCCACATATGTCCACGTGCAAAGCTCCTTATGTGAGCTCCAGAGAGTTTCTGAAAGTGTCCAGACAGAGGAGGAAGGAAGTGCTATGTGCCCGTGGTTTTAGCCTAGATCTTTCTGATTTGTAGTTTGTACTGATATCTTATTTTTCATTCTTGGATGCTTTTCCTCCTTGCTGAGTCCTTGCTGCTGCCTGCATCTCATACATAGCAAGATCCTCATCACATCAAGAATTCATAATCATTCCAAAATATTCAATAGGAATATAAAATATTTACATGTGAAAGACTGTCAGACAGAATGAATCACTTGTGTTACTCTGTTGGAAATTGTTCACTTAGAGAGGGCATGAATTGTGCTAGGGAACAAGATTTTGTGATCCTAGATGAGCACTGTGGGTGTGGTGTGGATGGGACCCCAGGGTGGCCCTCGCAGCTCCTGTCCTCGGCCGCTCTGTGGTGCGTGAGGGTGGCTGGGAGCCAGGTGTATCTATTTCAGGATGGGGCAGCTCCGGGTGTCTTTGCAGAGCCAGCCAGCCCTTGTTCTG
Organism: Buceros rhinoceros silvestris; assembly: GCF_000710305.1. Taxonomy (NCBI): domain Eukaryota; kingdom Metazoa; phylum Chordata; class Aves; order Bucerotiformes; family Bucerotidae; genus Buceros; species Buceros rhinoceros. The sequence continues at coordinate 2,328 of NW_010398442.1, forward strand.
CTGAGCACAAAGTAACGGTGTCAGACAGAAGGAGGCCAGGTGGCCAGGCTTGGTCCAGACATCTGACACAACCAGTATTTACATCCCATATTTTCACCCTCTTTTAAGTGCCTTCCCGATTCTTTCTCAGCATGAAGGAACCTCCACTATGATTTATTTCTTCGCTGAATCTGGCCCATGCATGTACCTTTCTCCTGCACAAAGAAATTCCCATAGAGGCTCTCTCTAGTCTCAGACTGCTTTCTGAGCACCTCTCATGCTCTGGCTGTCTTGAACCAGCTTTTTCCTATGGAGGATCCTCAAGACCATCATTTGCATCCTCTTGTAATCACCCACTTCTTCAATAATTGTAGCTGGATGCTTCACAGCTGCCATAGCGTGAGCTGGGAGTAACAAAATTACTTTGGCAAGTGACCCGAGGGCATGTTCACAGGGCACAGTGGACTGCTGTGCTGGAGCTCAACAGCAGGGTGCTGCACGGAGACGTTAGCTTGGGTCATGGACGTGGCATAGCAGTGCCAGCAGACTGAACCCAGCAAGACCAGCTCCCTCGAGCCAGCACCACACAGTGCAGCTCCTGTGCCTCTGAAACAACAGCGAATCATGACATCCAAGCATGAAAATTTCAGCATGAGCTGCACTTCATGATGAACATGTGTTCTCTAGTGTAAGTGAGAGGAGAAGATGTCCCGTGTCTTTGAGCACACGGTCGAGGATCCATCCACGCGCACTGTCGCCACATTAAATAAGTCAGTTATAACTGCCCTGCCTGGTTACTACTTGACACCAGCCAACCGAGGTTCTTTTAGAAACCCTGTGTATAGAATTGAGTGGCAGGTACCCAAATGCTAATCAAACTGGATCACGTCCACTGGTATAACGCTGCTTTGAAGCTAAGGGGTTTCAAGCTGCCTCTCTGGAGGAAGCCGTCCAGCCCAGCTCTGTTCTAGTACCGGAACTAGCGGCAGGAAGGGAGTCTGGTAAGAAAGGGTATCTGGTAATTGCTGCTGGCTGTTGGAATGATTTGTAAATACACGATTTCAGAATGGAAATAAAGTGCATCTCTGTGAAATGGTTATCCCTAGTTAAGTTTCTTCTCCTGTCCCCATCACTGACTAAATGCAGTCAGAGCTCTTCTCGTGAGGTTAAGCAGGCTCCGGTTTTCAGCTGTTTGTTGGTTTAACTTTGACACAAGGGAAGGACCTATTCTGGAAGAAATACCATCATGTTACAGTACTGAGGCAATAAATCCTGGGCTCTGGCAATTCGCAAGGGGAGAAGGGGCTGAGAGGAGACAGGAATTCCCAGAAATCTATGCAGCACGGGTTTTGCATAGGTTACAAATAGAACGCTCCCCTGCTCCTGCTGCATTGGCATGGGCCCAATACCCTCTCATGGGCAAAGATTCATTGGTAATTGATTTTTACTGCACCTGTCTCCAGAGAGCCTTTAAGGGATTGGGCTAGAAGGTAGGAAGGAATCTAAACTCATTTCACCCACTGGGAGGTTGGACAAGTCACTTAATCCCTCTGTGCCTCAATTGTCATTCTTTAAACAGAGGCAAGTTTGCCATGACGAGTTCTCAGGGCACTCTGCTCGTAAGAAGGTGCTGGTCACCCAGACAATACCAGTGGTGCTTTAGCATCAGGGTAAGGAAAAGAACATTGATCTGAAGTTCCCTTTCAGGAGGCATCTAGGAGGAAAAACACTGTCCTACAGAAATTTTTATCTGACATTTTCTCAGCATCTTCCCTGCAGATTCCAAACTTTCTTGTTGCCCCTTTTCTGATGACCTCTGAGACCCTCAAAGATGCACATACGCTTCACACACACTTTTTTCCCTACAACGTCAGTATGGAAGAGGCCATGAGGATCAGAGTTGCACAGGAAAATGGAAAAGACCTAGGGATATGTATTTAAGAGCAGGGGGAGTGGGGAAGGGAATAATTCCGGAAAATATTATAGAGAACAATCTTGTGTTGACAGAGGAATGAACTAAGTGACCTAATTAAAACTGTTGTTAAGATCTTTTAACTTTCTTATCACCGTTCCACTGGGGTTTAGGTTCATGCCCGGTGCATAGGAGCCAATGAGCACACGGAGCTGAGATCCACCTTCTAACCTTTAAGGCGGTTCTGTACAGAAAGGAGTGCCAGGTGACAGTTTCCAAAGCTGGCACACCCCTTCAGAGGAGCCGTAGGATTTTATGCAGTTCACAACAAAGTTGCACAATACTTGTTTACTGGTCACCTTTCAGTGCCCTCATGCTCCAGGCAGCGGCTCGTTCGTTATACAGAGGCGACCTGATATTAACATGTTAGGTCTCCTCCTAGGGGTGTGTTTTTTACCATGGTAATTAGTATCAGTTTTCTTTAGGTTACTTTCAGGCTATCCCACCTCCCCCTCTACCATCACTCCGATCAGAAGGCGATTCGTCTTTTGTTGGCATTAGCTCATCCCTGTGTTACCTTGTGTTATCTTACTGTGACGCTTTACATTGAAGATTGCAATTTTCACATTGTGTTTCTTTACTTTGAGGACCACAGTTGCAGCCTACAAGGACATAAAATCTTTCTCATTTTGAACCTTAGTCATGTATGAACACATATTCATACTTCAAATGAATCCTTCCAATGTGCATTTGTTACCAAGAAACTGTACACCGTTGTATGGTTGATTCCTCACGTATTTCTCTAGGTTTGACCAAGAATATTTACCATTTGCAAATATTATCACCTTACTGACTGTCTTTACCACATTGTCCATTAATCTACAAATGAACACAGATATTTTTAGGAGCTAGAAGCATGCTGCTGCTAATATTTTGCCCTGCTGGAAATGGCAAACTTGATGCTGAATTGCATTTTGGGTTTTTTTTCAGACATTTAGCCAGCTTGTCTGCTTGCCATGGCAAGATGTTCTCATTAATAGAGTACCTGATTGCCTACCCTCTTGTTTGGAACCTGTCAAGAATGTTTTGAAAATCTAAGTGAAAACAGGCAGACAATTCTCATTTGTCTCGTACTTGCTGACACGCTCAAGGAGTGCTAATAGATTGAAGCAGTTTTGCAAATGCCTTTCCAGACTCCCCGTTATATCCGCGACTTCCAGATACGTTGTCATTCCAGTCTTGTTTTCGTCACAGTTAGCCAACGCTCCTTGCTCTGCTTTACCAAACACCTCTTGCAGAGGGCTGCTGCGACATCTGCCGCCCCCTGATTCTCCTTAGAGCTGATACCAGCCAGGCTGCTTACTTTCTGTAGCAACTTAGCAACCTCGTTCCTAAATTCATTCAGAACATCAGATGTACTGTGGGGCTTTTGTCAAATTGCTTAACTATTCTGTCTTGCTTTTTCTCCTCCTGCCCTTTGTATAAGGTGGTAAAAATAGTTATCATCTCCCTCACAGTGGGTTGGAGAAACTTCATTCGTTTGTTTTTGTTAAGTCCTTTGAGTCTTTCAGAAGGAAGTTGCTACAAAAGTGCAAAGTACTTTGTGTGCAAAGTATTCAAGGACTTAGTGTTCCTAAATGTATATCTATGTGTTTTAGGAAATTTCGGTCCACCAAAAATGTGAGCTCTGTATGAAATGCTTCTGTGATCAGCACTGATTCAAAATTATTCACATGATATTACACACAGGAACGAATTGCCTCTGTTTGGATTTATGCTCTAGATTAATTGTTTTATCCTATCTGGTCCCTGCAAACATCCTTTACATGTTAAAAATGGAAGGAGTATGATACCAGGCTAACTGCAACCTCTCGTTTAATATTTTTTCCATGTAATCTGCCCCTTTATTTATTTAAATTCCATTTCAAATGCCTTTTCTTGTGTCTTTTGCTCTTTTCTGCCTGCTGAGTAGATTATGTGGGTGTCCCAGCCTTCCCCCAGCTTGAATTTACAATGCAGCTGAAACTAGGATATGATTTTTGCCTTTGTTTATGCCTACATTGTCACAGCAACATCCATGACAGTGTCCCAGCTGAGGCAACAGGGATTCCCCTGCCACTGCACACACTGGTTATTGGAAGTTACTCTAGACCCAAGCAACCTCTCTCACCCAGTGTCTTCTCCTCGCATTTTTCTTCTGTTCCTCTGCTTCTAACTGCACATTCCGGTAATCCCTCCTTTGTACTTGTGCATCACCGAGCAGCTGCCTTTTGATCCCAGAAGTAATTTCTTTTGTGCTGACATCTCTACCTCTCTGATAATTGCTGTGGCCTTTTTTTTTTCTGAGGCACCGTCTTGCTATGTGGTAGAGATACTGATGACTGTCAGGTCAGATCTCTGAAAACATATTGCTCATTAACCAGATGAATGGGCCTGTTGCCATTCTCTGAGCCTCAGACAGATGCCCAGTCAGGATAGATGATTTTCCATCCAGCTGCACCCATCTCTGGGGCTTCTTCCAGGAGCCATAGCTCAGCTGATGGCTCTTAAAACTGGAAAATCATAGGCTTGTTTGCCCTGAAGTCCACCCACTCTGTCTGGGCTATCCTCCCAGCAAGACATCTGCCTATCAGTGCAATTTAACTCTGTGTTTAACTGCAATTAACAAAGTGTATGGGTATTGTTTAATCGTACCGTATTGCCCAAGATCCGGCTGAATTTTAAGAAGCTTACTCCACAATAGCTCAGCAAGTTCACCTTCCCCCAGTGCCCTGCAGCAACTTCCCAGACCATGTGTTATTTCATATTGCTTCCCCTTGCTTAAGAGGAGTGTAAATATCCTCTAAAGTTCTTACAGCAAGGGTTTGTGGATGTCAGATGCTCTGGATAGACAGGCTGGGGACACGGCTGCAGGAAAACTCTCTGCCCCTGAGGTGCCTCTGCTGCATAATCTCTTCCTCACATCCAGCCAAGCCACAGGATCTTCAGGAACTGCCCAGCATTAGCTCAGCAGTTGCCTTTTACAGCTTTTTGTGGTAACTCAGTAATTGGTGTCACCATCCAAGCTCCTCAAAGAGGCATTTTCCAATCCCTCTCACAAGTGGGATAGATGAGAGTAGGAAAAGGCAGGTGTCTGTGGCACCAAGAGGCAATTCATAAACTGTGAGTATTTTGTCTGTTTACCTGAAAGCACAAAATTTGTCACTTGTGTGAACAAGTTACTGCTAATTATGAGCTTACAATCTGCAGATAGGAAAATCAGAGACAATGTACATTTTCAGAAGAAAATGAAAATTACTCCAAGTAGCATATAATTATGCACTTAGCTGGGATTTGCTCCTGAGTCTTTCTAGAACATTGCTTTTCAACTTGAGCAAGTTTACACACAATTGCATTAGCATGTATGTGGGAGGGGAGGGAAGCATATGCCAGAGAGAGCAACACCCTGGAAGACTAATGGCAGAAAGGACAAGAGGATAAAGACCAAGGCAGTAAACAGTGAAAATTCTCTTCTCAAAGCTCAGAAGAGCAGTAACTCTTGGCCAAGACATTTACACATCACTGCTGAACATCCTGCAACCCACTCACCTTTTGCTATTCCAGCTCTGAACTCCTCATGCACATCTCCGGCCCGTGCCACAGCCTCCTCCTTCCCTCCTAAGCTTACAAATGCACTCTGCTAAACTCATATTGTACACAGTAAGCGAACACAAACAGCGGAAAGGAAAACCTAATTTTCTTCCTGACTTAACGAAGTATTGGACTGGGGTCAACAGAGCTACCAGGACAGTGGGCTCAGCTCTTGCAGCATCCTACTGGGCACCCAGCAGCTACAAGCTGGGCTTTGCCAATGCGGTACACTATGGCTTCGTTCTGTCTCTCCTTTGCGAGAAAGTGAAAACCCGAAATTTTTCAGGGAATTTAATCACACAGGTACTGAGTTAATAGTCTAGGGCAAAGAAATAGGAGCCAGAGATGTAAAAGTTGTTGTCAGCTGAGATTTGAAATGGGATGAACAGTCAGTGAGGCGGGGAGCTACAGGAAGGAAAATGTTAAATACTTAATTGAATTTGCATAAGTGATTTCTTAATGGTAAACTAGGGATAGGTGAAGCAGAGAAATTAGAGATGGAAAAGACTTATTAGGTCATCTAGCCCATAAAGCAGTTTAGATAAAATAACAGTCTTTCCTGCTCACCCATACCCCTGTGCTCATTCATTCACGACCCTCCTCCCTTTTGCATACGCATATGAACTCCCTGGATTTCACTTGCATCTCAAACCTGCAGCAAGTATTTTCGCAACTTTTTATTATTTCTAATTTTTCTTCAAATGAAAAGAATATGGTGCAGAAATAATTAGCATCCTTGGAGATGGGGGTTCTTCGCTTGTTCCTACTACAGACAGAGCAGAGGCAACTTGTATTTGTGTTTCCTTTGCTGTCTGTCCCTTTTGCTGCAAAATAGTCTTCTCTAGATGTGGAGTGAAGACCGAACTGAGCCCCGAGGCTGCCTGCTGAGATCCCTAGCTTGGCAAGCAGTCAGTGCCAAGCAGGGCTTCTCTTTTTGCTATGCAGACGTTTATCTACCTGGATGTGGGCAGGCACCCAGAAAAAAATTATTAGGCACCGGCCTCTAAGAGACATAAAATTATCAGGGTTAAGGCTTTCTGTTGAGTCAGTCACAGGGATGGTTGCTGGGTGCCAGAGCTTCACTGTTACGTAGGGCTTAGCATCCCAAGACCCACGCCAAGTTCTCACCAGCAGCTCTAGCTGCTCAGAGAAATCTTGTTAACTTTTCAGATGGTTTTATCTGAGAGCCTGTGGGAAGGGCTGTGCCAGTTCTCCTGAACATCTTTCAAGAGCTGCAGCGTGTCTGGAAGGCTCTGGGGCTGTGGAGAAGAGGACATATGTTTGGGCACTTAGCAGAATCTACAAGGATTTTTTTTTTGGTTTTGCCCTTGACAATTACCAACTCCTGGATAAAGTGTCAGATATATGAACGACTTAGGCAGTTCTTCTCCTTCCCGCTCATCAGAAGGGTAGTTTGGGTCAATGCCAGCTTCTCTGGGGACAAGCTAACACCATAAACAAATTTTTCATTAATAATGGTCTGAAATTTTTAATTAATCCTCTTCATTCATGTTCAGTCCCGTTTTGCCCTCTGCTTTGTACCCATGCAGGATGAGTAGGGTGAGCTGGCAGGTCTACCTGAAGGAACAGAAATTTTAAGCACTTGATGCAGGAAAAGGTGGAGACTACATTTAGATTCATAGCAAGAAGTACTTGAGTAGCCAGTCTGAGATCAGAAACCAACTAGAAGAGGACCTCCCCATCCAAACCAGTTTTCATTCTGCACAGTGACTCCTTGCAAGAAACTGGCCACTCAGGGGGAGCCATAGACCAGATTTATTCCAGTAACTTCAAACTGTAAGTGCATTTGTGAAAAGAACAATCTGCCCATTAATGGCTTGAAAGAAAGTAGAAATTAATTAAAGGAATGATTGAATATGAATTATTATCCCAGTCCTTCAAATCTCCCAATGCAGTTCAAGACCTTTCTAATCCAACCTCCTTGTCAAATTTTCTCCGCTTTAAAAGGCTGTTGTATTATTTGCCTAAATTATTAATGTGCTGAAATAAACGTGTTGGTTATGGAGTTGTCCCATCTCCCTTTCCTTCTGCTGAAAATATTATTTAACTTAAAGGTGCTAGTTACATAATTTAATCCTTGCCTTCCATTATTAATGAATTTTAACATGAAATATGTAGGCTTTTTCCCTATTCTGCCTTATGGGGCATTTGCCATAATTATGTCAGATGAAATTTTTTTCTCGTTTTATTGAAGAAGTATTTATTAGAAACTGTCTTCTGTGATGCTGACAGATGAAGTTTAAATGGCAGACTAATTTCTGCCCCCTTATTTTTAGCTTTCTTGCAGGCGATTTTCAAAAATGGACCTTTCCAGTGCCTTACAGCCTATTGGCTTGAGTCCTATGGTACTTTCTGGGCAATGGATTACGGTCCCTGCAAGCAATTCTGGTAAAAACAACAGATACAATAGTGAGGGTAAGTTTGGCTGGACCCTTTCCTGAGTTTTCTCACAAATTTTCTCACTTGGGAAGACGGCTATAGTTCCTGTTTTACTTATCTGGAAATGGAGCATCCGGAAACGACAAGCCCATGCACAACGTGATTGCTGACAACAGCACCTAGAGTTTCACATCACCAGCACCGCCCCCCCCCTCCCTTTCTCAGAAGACCACCCTCCTTTTCACAGCTGCCAGCTCCCGCAGGACCCAGAGCTGCCCCAAGATGAGTGTTCCTTCCACCTCTGCTTCCTACGTGCCAGGAGCCCCAGAGCTGTCATGATCTTTTCTCCTGCTTTCTGGTGAGATTAGTCTCACTCCTGTTTGCACACACGGAGCTCAATGGATCCTTAATAGCATCCTTTACTTAATTAACATGTAATTAGCTTAATGAATATTTTAACCTTATTATGTAGTTACTCATCTTTATCTGTTGTGGGTAAGTCTAGTGCCCAGCTCTGGCTTGTTATAAAGACAAGCCAAATTAGCCTGATTCTTCAATTGGGTTTGAGGGGCCTGTTTATACAGTTCTTTCTCCCTCCCGTTATTCATCATGTCTGTGAAGGAAGGGCTGGGGTTTATGGAGACAGAACATGGCTTTGTCTGCATCTCCTGC
>NW_010398442.1:11000-13660 GCF_000710305.1 Buceros rhinoceros silvestris
CCTGCTGAAGAACTAGAAATTTCCCTGAGATGAGACAGAAGCAGGGGGTGGTGATATTAAATTCTCGTGGGTGGGTGGTGTATTCTACTGACTTGATGACAACGAACCCTGTCACCCTACCCATGGGACAGGCTTTCTTGACAGTGACATCTCCCAGCTGTGGGTCTTTCCCATTTTGAGCCTCCTATATGGTGTGGCATCACGCTTCACAGTGTGACAAATGTCCTTCTCCAACACATTCTTCATGTTCAAGATTTGTACCTCAGCAGAAGCAGTACCTGTCTTGCAGTCATGGGATGGTTGTCCCTCAAGCTACCAACCAGCATGTGAAAAACCCTCCAGAGAAAGATGTCTGAGGCTGGCAAGCAAACTGCAGTCCTTTGGGCCCAGACAAGGGAGGAGATGGACTCTAGCTCATAAGTGCTGTAGCAGGCGGGGAACAGGAAAGGGTGTCTGCTTTCTCTCAAGTGATCTTGTCAGCAGATTTCACCTCTTCTGCCAGGCAGGTTTATTAGCAAGGCTTGGCAGGAGCCTGCCTTGATGTGAAGTTCCCATCACTTCCCGATCCAGGAAATTAGTTTGTAAATGGCAGGGGAGGGGCTAGTAAGTGTGGGTGGGGGAAGAAAGTGACTGCAAAACAATATGAAAGAGAGACTTGTTCAGTCTTACTAGATAGCAGAGTGGTGGCCTCATAGATGTTGACTTGGCTCTCTAATTAGGACACGCGTGTGAGGGAAGATCTCACTCCTACCATCCTCTGGGAAGAAACACATCTCTGTGTTTTTACTTTTTACTTTTACTCTGTGTTGTTTACTGCTGGCATCTCATCAGCCCCCTCACTGACTCTTCCTTCTTGTTAGGACCTGGGGAAGGCAGTCACACTTCCTCCCCCATGCCTGGGGAAGCAGGCTGGGAAGAGCCGTTTGGTCTCAATGGGAATCCACACAGAAAGAGAGGAATGGACCTCAAAGATCTTAAGGACGAGAAAATATCTCTGGTAAAATGCCACTGGAAAGTTAAGAAAGCAGCGAGCACTATTTCCTTCAGGCTATGCTTTTTGTTGTTTTGAGTCAGCAAGGTTAACCAGAGAAATAGAGCAGAAAGTCGAGATTATTTGGAACAGCTACATTTGGGTTTTCAAAGCCTTCCTACATATTTCAAAGGAAAACAACAAACTTTATTTACGTAATGCATGCTGCTGCCTTCTTAACCCAGAACTGGCTGTGCAGACAAGGAGAGAAGTGAAATATAAGGGGCTGTTAGCAAAGAACAAGTGCAGAAATAATAAGGGATGTCTTAATGAGAGTAAAGCTATGTCTCCTCCTCCGCAAAGCCAAGGGTCCTGTCCAGCAGAGTTGCTACATGTCCTTCTTGAGGCTGCATTTTTTCTGATGAGGTCAAATTCCCTGCCAGGCCAGGCCTAGGTCTCTCAGCCAGCTGTTTCCAGCTCTGACTTAGTGTGTCATATTCAAATTTTGTCGAGGTATCACCTGGCTCCTGTCCTTACAGAGAAGCAGCAGTGTTCGATGAGGTAATGAGCTGAGAAGATTTGTGGATGTGCATATTGCAGTAGGGTCAGCCCATGCGATCCACGTAAAGAGCACACAGTCTGCATTATTCCTCTACATCTGGCACTCTTACAGAGGCAGCCGTTACTGGGACTGAATACTTTAGCACCAGGACAATCATGTCTGGAAAAGCCATTCATCCCAAAGTCAAGTAGACAGACTTGTATCACTTAGTGCTGTGATTGCTGAAGACTAAGAGTCAGGATTAACATTCGTTTGTCCTCATCCTTCGGCTTGGCCGAAGCAGCCCTGTATTGCAGGGTAGGTTGGTGGCTCAGTCCCCATCTGCCCCTGTAGCTACCATTCTTCCCCAGCACTAGGAAGGGCCCTGTGTTCCCACTCACGATGGGAGGTCTTTCCAGGGACAGAGGAGGTACCTGATAAGATCTATGTGTTGCAGAACTTGATGGCCTCTGGTTATCATTGATTTCTACACGGGGCTTCCCAAAAAGCTTCTGCTAAAGTACTGTAACTGAGCCAAAGTCTCAGCCAGAGTAAACTGAAGCCAAGCCATTGACTCCAGTGGATTTCAGCCACTTTAGTCCCAGGCAAACCTCCTTGCCTTGCCACACGAGACAAGACACCCTACTACAGCCAGGAAAAGGTCTCAGCATGTTGTTGCTGCTGGAGACACGGCTATGTCCAGCTGGCAATATTTGTGCATGTGCCAGAGGGAGCGAAAGCCTCCTCTCGATCAAAGGGGTAAAAGCTTTCATTTTGGATGTGAAGATCTCACTTTGTAAATTTTCTTATGATCCTTGGGTATGACTTCAGAGCCAGCTAGGTTCTGGAACCCTTTGTGTATGTAGCGCAAATAAATGTGAATCTGACCCAGCGGATTTGCTGTTCCTTTTTAAAGATTTTGGGCTGTCTTCATAGAAAGTTCACAGAGATCCCACATGCACAGCCCTGCTCCGTATCAGCTGGCAGGCTCAGCCGAGGCTAAGGGCCGACATCCTCACTGCTGGCCCTGACTGGGGAAGAATTGCAATGCCCTGTGGGAAGCTATTCTTTTCCTACCCCCTTGTTAGAGAGATGACTTCATTCATCAGAGCTGTCAAACCAACACCTTTCAGCAAAAACAATAGACCC
>NW_010398442.1:13811-17580 GCF_000710305.1 Buceros rhinoceros silvestris
AAAATTAATAATCAGTTGCAAATTATGTACCGGTATGCAGAAGACAAAGATAAGATTTGCATGAAATATTTGTATGACAGCAGCTAAGTATCTCTAATTTGCCCCCAGAAGGTATAACAGCACAGAAAGCAATACATGCAGCTCATCTCCCCTCTCTTAGCACAGCCTGCAGTCCTGTATTTGAGGGCAGACCAGTTCCCCAGAGAGGTGCTCCTTCCTCTCCCGTGTGCCGGGGGGAACAGCCTGCTGCAGGGAGGCTCAGGTCAGGCTTGGTGGCAGAGGCAGCACTGTTTGTCAGGATTCTCTTCTCCAGGAGGGGAAGCCATTAGCTAAGAAGGTGAAACGGATTTGCTGCTGCTTTTCTGTATTAACAGAGCTTATTCAACAACTGCTCTCCGTGGAGCTTAAAAGTCTTTTGAGGATAGGAAGCTGCTCACCAGCTTCAAACCAACAGCTGAGTCTTGTGTAAAAACAGCAATCTAGGGTGCCATTGCTCATGTAGTTTCTCTTTTGCAAACCCTTGTTGTTTCTTGTGCGGTAGGATAGACCTGATACGTTCTTTGGTCAGGCTACAGTTTAGAAAGCTGTCCTGCTTCCGCTGTCTGTTGGGGTTGGGGTCAGTGTTGCCCAGGGGCTGAGATGTCTCCCCAAGCCAATGGGGACTATTCACCAGTGCTAATGGGTAACCTAGAGGTTTAAGTGGATTTGCCAAATCCGGAGTGGCTGCTGCACGTGCTTGGGTTTACAGGTGGAGCCTGCAGGTCTTCCTCGAGAGCGCAAGCAACGTGGCTTCAATGTGAATGTCCTCAGTGGCTGCTTCTTCTCAGTCTGGCGTCAGGACCTTCGGCGCAACACTTGAGGGATACTAATGGTACCCTTGCTTGGAGACTGTAGGGATCCCTCCGTCATGACGTCATCCAGCCATGCTGTGTTCATCGGGGCTGGCTGCAGCTCAGACACTGGGAAAGATGCAGTGAAGGGGTGCTCATAGGATGTAGGGATTCATTTCAAATCCTGAAGCTACATGACAGAAAAGAAAGGGAAAAACTGGGGGACTCCAGAGACGCCCGTACAACATACACAAATCTGACTCATCTGTGGCTGCCCAGAGGGCCTTCTGTCAGATGGAAAAGAGCTGAGCTGTGGCAGTTGCAGCAGCGGCTGCAACGGCAGCAGTACCCTGTTCTGGTAATTCACTGCCATCTGCTTCTTCTGGCCAGAATCTATAGCTATTTCTGCCCCCCACCCCAGATGGTTAAAAACATGCCCTGATTTTCATCTTCCATGCGGTATTTTATTTCTGATAGTTCTGGACTATCTTGGCTGCGGTTCACCAAGAGAACTGCAGAACTGTTCTACCTTCTTCCAACTCCAGCTCCATGTATTGGGTATTTTCTTGCAAGAGTCATTGATATGCGTGGATGTGGCCGCTCTCTCCCCCACTCCCATTTTTTCTCTCTCTCTCTGTCTCAAATTCTGCTTGATTCAAGATTTTCAATTTAAGTCTCACTGACAGTACAATATTTTCTGCAAATGTTAAGTTTTCTGAGGAGGAATATTTTGAATCTAAGATAATTTACATTACCTCCATCTTCATATGTTTGCAGCACCTGCCACCTTTTTCGTGACCCTCTCTGAGTCCAACATACACACGTTATCCTGAAAAGTCTTAATTAAAGGTAAGTTAGACACTGCTTCTACAATAGGCAATTTATGAAATCAGGGACGTAGAACTGTGGTTTGAAAATGAAATTCACCACCAGGACAAGCAAGGGGGAAAAAATAGTGCTAATATGAGAAATTTTTATTGGTAATTTCTTGACCAGCACTGCTCATTTTCCAGAGCGACAGGCATCTGTTCCTGTAAAACATTCTTTGTCAGGCATTTCCATCAAAATACCTGCTGTTTTGGGGGGCTCAGAGTTACTTTTTCCAGACATAGTGAATGAAGAATAGTATTTAACAAGAGACACCTCACACAGGATGTTTGGAGCACGGATGAGCTCACCCCCTGTCAAGTGAGGTGGTCAAACTCCATGTTACTTCCAAAGCCAAGTATACCCAGGGCAGCTGGACTGGCCCCTCAGGCAGAGGGAGGCAATTTCTTCTTCTTTCTCTCTCACCTTTGTATTGGCCCTTCCAACTCCTCTGCCTCCCTGCAAGGGCAGGGCCTGAAGCAAATTCTGGCTGAGTGTGAAGCAAGTGAGGCGGTGACAAAAGGTGGGATGGAGAAAAATAAGGGATCACAAAGCAGAAAAATGGGCGGAGCTGTCAGGTCCTGGGGATCCTGCCCAGCTGCCCTCCCCTCAAGTCTCCCCCCATCCTGCCCATGGCCCAGGACCACATTTTAGCCCAGGCTAAGGCTGTCAGTCCCTGCACCAGCAATGCCACGGCAGTGCCACGTTACAACCTGACTTTCTTCAAGTTTCAGTTGTCCACTTGCCCGCTCATTTTTCCTGCAGTCTTTGCTTCTCTTCCCGTGTTTCAAGCTGTCCCAATGCCCTTCTTTCATCACTCCCCCAGGCCATTTCTCACGATCTCCATTCTCTGCCTGCCCCCATTAATTCCTGAGACAGTCCTGTCCAGGCTTCTCACTAGCTTCTCCCTCGCTCCTGCACCTTGCTTGTTCCCCCAGTCCCTCCTGAAGCTGGGTGGAGAGGTGACTCCTGACTCCCTCAGTCCTGATGTCAGAGATCAGAAAAAATCAGAAGGGAAAATCAGAGACATTTATTCCTCAGTGTCAGCATCACATGCCATGAAACTTTCCAGTCAGTCAGACATTGTGGTTTACCTGCAAATCTGGGGGCTATTGAACAGCTGTAAATCCAATTCCAAATGTCTATTATTCCCTCAGAATACCAGTTTGTGCATCCTGATGGAACATGGAACTGCTTTGTGTGAAATACAAATGAATGGTTTATTATTGGCTTCTCAGAAATCAAGATTGGAGGTTGTTACCCAAAATGTGCTCTGATTAGAACAGGAGATCAGACTCACAGTGTTTCCTTCTGCCTCTGTAATCTGTGAATGATTTGGTCCATATAAAAATTACGCTGTTTTCCACTAATTTTCCTGACTGACTTCGCTAATAGGGAATCCTGTTGCTGTGACTGTAAACTCTCATCCGATTGTCCTGGGAAAGTTTAGATGCAAGCGTTGGTTTAGCAAGGAGAATTTCTTCACCTTTCACTGGAGCGCAGTCACCTGGGGAGCTGCATGGAGAAACTCCTCTGGAAACCCACAGGGTGAACGTGCAGTGCTCGAGACATTTTCACGTGCATGAAAATACTGCAGAGCCTGGTGAGCCTCTGGAGGGGGATTACGTGTTAAAGCTTCACAAAGAGTGCCTCCGACACAATCGGAGGCCAAGCCCTGTTGTGACTCCTGTGGCTCTGTACGTGAGTTTATCTCAGGTTGACACCTTACATTATAGTCTTCCCCCTCTCTGAGCGATGATGTTTGGTAGTGTTGGTTGCTCCCAACATTTTCATGGCTCAATGTGAGCTCACCCCTCATGCACATGTGCCCAGCACGTCACTCAGTAATAGCCAGGGCTATCAGAGTTCCTCACTCTAGTATCAGGCTAGTATGATTAGCTCTTTTTCTCTTTCTTCTGAGGACTAGATGTAACAGAGAAATCAAACTTCAACCTTTGCCAGTCTAAAAAGGGTGCAGGGTGTGGAGGTTCCCAGCAGGTTGTATGAGCTGTCGTTTCTTCTCTGGTCTGAAAGACAGGGAGAGAAGAAATGTCTTTGCCTCACATTCCTGC
>NW_010398442.1:17672-24511 GCF_000710305.1 Buceros rhinoceros silvestris
TAACTTTCCTGGCGTGATGAGCTAGCCAGCTAATAAGCAAGTAATTATACATGGAAATACACAGTCCAGTGGCAGTGCTGCCTGTCCGCAGCTGCCCTGAGAAATGCGTGAAGGAAGTACACTGTTATAGCTCTGCTCCCGTCTCTGCCTCACTGTCTGTGTTTGGGTGAGTCACACCTCGACGTTGTGTTTCATCCCCGTTGTCTCACAGCGGAGCGCTCCCTGACACACATTTTTGATCAGGGGTGCCATTCATGACTGAGCCAGCTATGCCAGCAAAACCCGTCTGTGTGAGTGGGGATCCGTTTGTTGCTTTGCTTGGGAGCAGTGGGGGTGATGGGTAATCCTAGCAGGAACAGCTCTGCTGGTAAACTGTATCTCTCCACCGGCAGTGCTGCTGTGCTGCACAGCACCCACACACCTGTATGGTGTCCTCAGGTAGCCCCAGCTCCTGCTTGGAGCAGCTCAAATTAAAAACACATCGGTAAATGCAGTTGATGTTGCTACAATTTCTTCCCAGTAGGGTTTTTCCTCTTAATTTTTTGTATATACCATCCTACGTTAGTTAGTTTTACAGCAATGGCCCTTCTAACTCTGGTTTGCTAGAGAATTGTGTTACAAATGGTCATGGTAAGTTGAAACAGAGACTTGCACGATGTGTTTTCGGAAATGGATCTGGTTCCAGAGGAAAGACAAGGACATCAATGTGCCTTAAGCATATGAGCATATTTAAACATAGAGGCACCATGGAGCTGCATTTTGAACCCACCCCAAAGGTAAAGAGGGAGCAGCAGTCCGTGGGGGGAGTGTTGTGTTTTAAAGCATCCTTTCAGCAGGCACAGTTCCAAACATTTTGTAGTCTTCTTTACACATTTCTTTTGCAACGTCTGGATTTGTGGGAAACGTTGTTTAAGATACTTTGACTCAAACAGGTGGTTTCTTAAAAATGTAGCTGCATCGTGCCACTGGACAGGAGGGTGTATGTACATACAGGCACATGCAAAGACAAAAATCAGTGGATTCTTGTGTTGAGTGCTCCAGCAGCAGCCAATAACACCTGGAAATTAAGAGGCAATAGTAACTTGTAAGGGTAGCTCATAGACTATATATATGGCATCCAACAAAGAAACTACTTCTGCAAAAAAGCATTTGCACAACGAAGCACAGAGACTTCATTCTCAAACTCTCTTAGGGAACCTGAGCCTTGCGGGCTGCTTTTGCACTACGGGATAGATTTGGTTCATGAGAAAACAGTGGCTTTTGAATTAAGTCAGACTCCTGATTTTTTTGTGTTCCACATTTCTTTTGACACTTGGACTTCAGGCATCCAAGTTTCCTTAAAGTCATCTAGGGTCAAAACACTGAGATGAAGCAGTGTATGTGCAAGTGGTACCTGTGCAGGGCTGCTGGGGAATGCAAATGAGCTCCGAGAGACTCAGACTCCTAGCAGAAGAGCTCAGAGAATCTTCCTTCATGGGGGCTGAGACTTGTAGCACTCTGTCCCTTCAGACCTCAAGAGCTTACAGACCCAAAGAAGTGGCACTGAGACATGCATTGCCCAGTGAGGCAGCTCTTTGTCTGCTCTCATGGAAACCCTCTGATGGATTCACCTGGCACTCTGGGCCATAGGTACGAGCAGAGCAAGCTGTGAAACAGGCCACAAAAGTTATTTTTAATTAAAACATGAGTGTCCCATCTAGCTTTGAGTACGTCTAGAGGAGATAGGTACACTGGGTGACTATATTTCCAATCAAAGCTCTAGCCCCAAGTGTTGCAAAGGTACCCAAAAAACCAGACAGCAGTAGCTACTCAAAAATGTGGAATTATTGCAACCAAAGTTGCCCAGCACCCCGAAAGACCAAAGTTAATTACAAGCTCAGATGTCAG
This sequence comes from Buceros rhinoceros silvestris, assembly GCF_000710305.1. Classification (NCBI taxonomy): domain Eukaryota; kingdom Metazoa; phylum Chordata; class Aves; order Bucerotiformes; family Bucerotidae; genus Buceros; species Buceros rhinoceros. The sequence continues at coordinate 19,560 of NW_010398442.1, forward strand.
GTGGGAATATATTACTACACAGCAAATTCCTAAGCTGTAAGGAATACTTTGAGAAACAGGAACCAAAATGTGAACTCACTCATAGAAGGGAAAATCTCCCCCTCAAGGGTACCCAAAACCTAGAGGTCATTCATCCAAAAGGCGTGAGGAGTCACTCAAGGATATCTAGGAGAAATAATTTGCTCACCAAAGTAGCAGGTGAGGGCTCACTCAACCCCGGGAACTTTCCTTGGATGGCTTCCTGATCCAAGTGGATAGTCCCTGACTGCAAACCTCCTGCTTTGAGGAGGACCAATTCAAATTCAGTTCTTCAGCAGGGCTCCATTTACACCGCAGCTGAGTATGAACTGTGGTCATTCTAATTAGCTGGGGGCAAACTCAGGACAAAGACAGGCTAAGGGCCTAAACTGCTAGACACTGCGAGGTGTTGAGCTAATCTTTGTTTGGTCCTTGTCAGGGCAGCTGCTCAGATGGAAGCTGTGCTTATTGATAATTCTCCTGGAAGAAGTCTGTGCAGTCTGTGCAGAGGGAAGATAGTTCAGGCTGGGAGAGTGGTTTTGTGGTAGTGAAGGAAAATGGCGATCAGCTGGAAAGCTGCCAAAAAGAGAGCAGGGATAAGCCTCCACCAGGAACTGAGCTCAGTCAGCTACCTCCAGCCAAAACAACTAGCGATGCCCGGGGGAGCTGGGGGACTGCACGCCCACTCTCCTGGGTGGGATGAAGCCCATACCAGTAAAGGTCTGACTGCCCAAGCTGTTTGGACAGTGGCTCCTGACAGCTTTGGATCTAAAACTTTCTTAATTGTCGTGTTACAGTGAGAGGCTGGTGGAAAGCCGCACCCCTGATGAACAATGTATGGGTCGCCAGAGAGCAATGGGGCTGCTCCAGGCATTCAGTTGCACGCTCTTCTCTGCAGCCTGTCTGGCTCGCTGTTGAATCTTTCTGCAACCAGAAAGCTCTCGTGGTCCAGAATCAGCAGCAAGGGGAGATTCTGGCAGAAAAATAGTTTGCTCTGCAGCTTCCTCTTGACATCCAAAACACATTTCTGAAGTGCGGGTTGTTCTGTCTGGGGACAGAGACTGAGGAACTTCTCATATGTAATTTGAAGTCCATGTATTGATAATAGGTCAGCTTCCTAAAAATTAATATCGCCACTGGGCAACTGAAGTGAGGAGGGACTATCTGGGGTGTTTTCTCACCAACAAAAGGTCTCAGGGCATGTGAGCCACAGCCTTATCTGAGTGCTCCTACAGAAGTGACTTTGCAGGACAGCTTCCTCCTCTTTCTACAGGAGATATAACGTGCTGTCTGTGGTCAAAGGCTGACTCCACCAAGGTCTAAACAGCAATGTCCCATGAGAGTTGTCCTAAAATCCAAAGATTTTACTTTGACTCACGTCAATCAATCAACCCCATGCTGCTAGTTGTGTTTAAAACTTCTCAATTCAAGTACCGCAATCTCCTGGGAGTGCTGACACCTGGTTCAAACACAACCCTCTGGCTGAAGACATCTACTTCAGTAGTAGCTCCTTTACCCTCCCCAGCACCATCACCTCCACCACAGGGCAAAGACCACACATTTCTGATCATCTGCCTGGCACTGACAAAATCTGCAATCGATACACCCTTTGCTGGCAGTGGTGGAGTCCACGAACAAGGGAGAATCATGCACAAACCATTTGTTTCTGCTCTGTGAAAAAGCATCTCTCTCCAGTGCACTTGGAGAGATATGTGCTAGGAGAAGGGGGATGAGGCAATGAAAGGAAGTGGAAGAAAAGGGAGAAACAGTTCCTTTGACCAGCACTAGCTTGACATTTTTTCAACTCACTTTTTACAGATGAAAGGGAGGGTGGGAAAGGAAGAGGAAGCGTGAATGCAGAAGGAGAGGGAGGCAGAGAGGAAAAAATGATCAAAGGAAGGGTGAAACAGGAAAAATGTTCCCCGTGATGCCGAGACACTTCTCTGCATCCCTATAGCAACCCCAACCTGATCTAAAGCACAAGAGCAAAAAACCATCAGGATCTCTGGCAAACTAGACAGGTAGGCTAAAGCATATAGATGGACAGAAAATTCTGAGTTACAGTTTTCCTGTGAAAACTGATGAAACAGAAAGAAGACAGACAGTTTAACTGCATCCTGTGACTGTAGCTTTTTTGCCCATCCTTTCCCACCTTCCAGCAGTTTGTGCTTTGCAGCGTACTTGGTGCTGTTGCCCCTAGATTGTTTATAGCAATCCGACAGGGCTCCCTCTCCCCACACATGCTGGCTTTCCCTTGCCTTTCCCAGTTCCCCTCTTTGGCTCAGTCACTGCTCTATCTTGTTACCTTGGGTCGGGCCCTTGCCCCCATGCTGCGCTGTCGCAGTCCCAGCTATTGCCTACCCCAGCTCAGCCCAGCAGAGCAGCATTGCAGGAGCAACTCTTGTGTCCTCAGCTCCTCCATGTAGACCCATGCTAGATTCCTCCTCAGCTCCTCCATGTAGACCCATGCTAGGTTCCTCCTCAGCTCCTTCATTTAGACCCATGCTAGGTTCCTCCTCAGCTCCTCCATGTAGACCCATGCAGATTCCATGCTGCAGCTGGAATTCCCTTGTTTTCTCATCGTCCTGCTAACATCTCTGCTGCAGTGCAAGAGAGTCCTCTGGCTTTCCCCTTCTCAACTCTCACCTCTCTTGCAGCATTTGGAGTCCATTTGCTTTCTTACTTTCAATTTCTACTCCCTTTTAGTAAGCCATGGCAAGGGAAATGCTACAGTAAAGCTTCCAGCTGGGCTGTACTCACTTCCGTACGTGTATGTAGTGAGGGAGGGGAGGAAGAGATCAAACTTCAGGGATCCTGGAAACATTCTTGGGTGCAGTGCTGAGAAGGAAATGAACAGGAAAGAGGTGACAGAAATGTCAGGCCACAAGCTCATGAGATCACTGATGGCTGCATCATCCCAGAAAATAAATAAATGACAGACTGCACCAGACCACAGCATGAAAACATTGACACAAAGAGAATTAACGCTCTTGCAACTGGACCTTGTCCTCACACAATTCTTCAATTGTCTCTTGCCTGGTGACATTGTGCTGTATATGATTTGCTCTCTTTGAACACCACATCTTTCCCAGAGACTGTCCGCCTCTTAACGTCACTGTAAAATATGCGTGATGTAGGATGTATAAATATCTCAAAGCGACAGGACTCATTTAGCAAGTGGGGTCTTGAGAAGGGACCAGAGACACTGGCTCCCAGACTGAAAGATGGGACAAATACATTTTGTGGAAACAGAATGGGGGAGGAAAGACGTCCCTCATCTTCACTTTTTGACAAGCAGAACCACCACAGGGTATGGTTTCCTCACGACGAGTACATTGCTTAGCAAGCGTGCATGGGAGTGCTAGCTTGCTGTCAGCCATTGGAAACAGCATAGTTATGAATGTTATGATTTATTAGGCCTCGACCAATAATTATTAATTACCCTATTCAGAAAATGTACTGGAGTTTTGGCAGCATTTTTTTTCCATGGACAGATGACAGCTCTAATTATTTATTATCAAATTATTTCCCCCTTTATTTCAATGGACTGCTCACAAACAGACTAATTTTATTTTTTTATTGTTCCCTAATTAGATGAGTTCAAAAGTACTTTTGGTACAAAAACCTTTATTTGCTAAGAGAAAGCTGGGGTGTTTCACATACTTTGGCAGTTTACTTTGAAATTCATTTTTCATAAGAATTTGTGCCAGTGAAACATGACCATGCGCACTGAATGTTAACACAGAAAAGCGTGCGAAGCACCTATTTTTGGGATTTATTTTTTTTAGTCTCATCATCTAGATATGAAACTCATTCAAACTCTGAGGTACTATTCCATAATCTAATAAGAATCCCTGTTAAAAACAAAACAAAAAACATGCAATGGAAAGGCTGCAAAATGCCCCATAAATATCCTGAGAAAAAAAGACGATTCATATCTCTGTGGGGTTTTTTATCACCATCAAGTTTCCTAGATGTGCAAACATCTCAATTTCGTTTCCTTGTGTTGCTTTCACCCTGCTTCACGGGCATGTGGACAATTTTACTTTGTTTCCTCATAATCAGCTCCTGCTTCTTCCCATGCCCTGGCAAAGGGGGTGTCCTCCTAGTGCTAGCTACCTCCTTCTACCTACACCCCCTTTGTTAATGTTGACACCACCCACTGCAGGAAGGATTAAGTCCTTCTCAGATAAGGGTTTATGGTATTAAAAAATAAACTTGCTCACACCAGGTGCCTTCATGAGTGCCCCGCTCTTACGACACCTCAGAGCGCAAAGCAGTTTCTTGGCAAATGTTTCCTTAGCTAGGTTGTAGAAGGAGAAAAAAAAAAGGAAAAAAGCCACAAACATTAAAGAAAGCGGTTTTATAGTAGCGACACCCTGACAAGTGAGGAAATAGGGTCCAGAGGGGAATCTGCCTGCTTCACCTCCTGCAGGCAGGGTAGTGGTCAGGGGGTGACGCTGCCCTGTCCGTAACGCGGCTCTCCGGCCGGTGTTTGCTGTTGCTTTTCTCTCCCACTAAGCACCATTTACAACGGGAATAACTGCTTACTAATTAGCGGCTATATCTATTAATTGCTTGCTTGTTAGAGCATGGCTGAGCATCCAGCCGTTCTCTGGGCCGTATCTCTTAATATTTTTTTTATTACGTTTTTATCCAGAGAGTGATTGGCGACTGGTTCACCGGCGACTCAGTGCCTGCTGGGGTATGCCTTTCCATCCGCTTTCCCTTCGGGTACGGCACCTCTTGCTCGGTAGCTCCGTGGCAAGCGGACACCAACGCGGAGCCGCGGCGCAGGACAGGGAGCGCCCGGGGACAGCATGCAGCAGGGGGGTCCCAGGAGCGGCGTGGGGCGGGAGAGCACGCCAGGACCAGCCCGTCCCCGGGAGCCTCGGCGGCGCCAGAGCCGGGAGAGCGGCGTACAGCAGCCCGTC
>NW_010398443.1:0-274 GCF_000710305.1 Buceros rhinoceros silvestris
CACTATATCATCCATATAGTGATAGACAATACGATGGGGCTGAGCTTGCCTGTATGGTTTAAGAGCTTGATTAGACAATTGACAGATAGTAGCGGAGTTTTTCATTCCCTGCGGTAACACCATCCAATGATATCTTTTGGAGGGTGCTGCGCGATTAACAGTGAGTATTGAGAATGCAAACTTTTCCCAATCGTCGGGGTGTGGTGGGATACTGAAAAAACAAACTTTCAGATCAATAACGAGAAGAGGCCAATTTTGGGGATGTTTGTTGCTT
>NW_010398444.1:0-9473 GCF_000710305.1 Buceros rhinoceros silvestris
CCTCCATGTTGAACCCAGGACACATATGTAGAATTATTTCTGACAATGTATAAAAATAGCAAATGGTCCATGAAAAAAAAATCATGAAAACTCTGTTGAATTTGGATTTTTGATAGAAGGAGACTAAAAAAGCACCACTATGTTCTTTAAGATGTGATATGAAGCATTAAGGATTCAAAATGTCAGCCAGATAAATAAAACTGAGAAAAAAATCTTCAATAATGGAGGTGTTAATCCTATCACATAATCTATTGGGGCAGATCTCTTCACCAGGCTGGAAGTTTCGTTGTTTCCAATGAGACCAATGTAGATGAGAGATCCATTCATATAGATGGGGTTTTGGCTATGTTTTTTAAGATTTTGTGATACAGATGAAATAAAGTGTAAAATATATGTGACTGATAAAACTTCAAATGGGAGACAAGGATACGGACAACTATAAAAGACATTTCTTTAGTTTGAGGTTTAGAATAAAGTATGTTCCATGCAACAGAAAGTTTATAATTGGAAATCCATGAGCTGGGTAGTCTAATCTAATTGATAAGCTTAGAGTCAACATCTGAATAAGTATTTTGTTTATTGTGTATTTCTGTATATTTTGCTTGTACTTGTGAATAAATCTTAACAGCTCCAAAATATAGTAAATCTAAATGTAATTCTTCATTCATATGCTGTATTTTTGATTCCTTTCTAAATCCATGCTGATCATTTTTATATACATTGATTAGGTGATAATGCTATGATAAGGATACTGTGCAAAGAACAGTAATAGCACTGACAGCACTCAGTAGCCAAACTGACAGCTTAGTAAACGTATTCAAGACAAAGTTTTTTCACGTGTGGAAAATTAAAATCTTCCGTAGTAATGACAACGCGGCTGTCACAGATTGCCATTAACTCCTCAGAATACTTGCATGTTCTCCATACTCTTTTTCACAGACTGTCTCAATGCTTATGAAGCTGGTAGTCTGATAACGTGGTGATGTGTGTTAATAGCCCTGTAAAATCTTGCCTCCTGTTGGTTAACGCATCCAGAGTAATGAAACGTGAGGTAATTGCAGTGAAGTGGATATTTAAGTTCTTGCGTTAAAGGACAGTACTTGGATACAAGAGAGAATGAATTTATTGTAAAATACCGGGTATTTTATGGTTTTGTGTTTTTTGTTTTTTTTTTTCCACAGATTAATGCAGCTGTCCAGCAATGTCTTGATAATTTTGAAATTTGCAAGGCAGCAGTTAATAAAAATTCCAGAGTCAGCGACCTCTCTCAGCAGCATTGTAGTGAGTATCTTTGCATGTCATGCGTTGTGTGTGCAAACATCCACATTCTCTAGGTCTCTGAGCATGCTGCCTCGAGGACGACATGCTGTTCGTTTTCTTCCCAAAATAAACAATGTCTATCCTTGGAATGAAGTCTAATAGCAGGGATTGGTGACTTAAGCTGAATGTCATGATACACAGTATGTTCCACATACGTTGTGGGTAATAGCTAAGTTCTGTAAAGTAGCTAAAAAAGTCAAGTTCTAATTCTTTAGTTTTATCGTCACAGGTGATAAGCAGAACTTCTGTTACACTGGACCAGAACTGCAGTATGCTTGTTTTGTTCACTCACTGTGCCTCTTAGGAAGATTGTTGATCTATAAGCAAGGCCGAAATCTTTTCCCAGTACAGCTGAAAAATAAAAAAGGTAAGAGGAGGGCTGAGGAAAATCAAAGCTGTTGGGCAGTAATTTACCCATACTTGATACGTGTTTTCACTGCAATGTTGTGGATGTTATAGGCTGATACTCAGTTCAGCAATTCTGTGCCTGGAAACTTTCCTTAAAAAATAGCATAGGTAATTCTTGAGCATCAGTAATGTTTTTTTTAGTCTTTGGTAGTGGTTGAATGGATCGCTTTTGTCCTTAGTTGAGCATAAGTTTCATGTTGAAGGAGTGTTGAATCAGTAAGTGACTCAGTCTTTCTAGGTATGAGTAATACCTTTTGTCAAACAATCGATAGAACTGGTTGGAAAAGAGATATGTCCAGGGGCCAAAACCGTTTTTCAGGTGTGAAACAAAAATCAGTATTTCAAGCTAACAGCAAATTGAAACCACTTGCTCTGAGCTTAAACTATTAATATAGCTAAAGTAAAACAGTGGTAGAGGAAAAGCTCAATACCTGTGTACAGAGGTGTTAATGAGGACAGAAAATATGTGTTGGAGAAGCCCTTGAACATCCAGAGAAATCTGCATATACAGGTCATTGTGCAGGGTTGGCAAATCCACGCGTGTGAGAACAACTGTAGTATTCTGTTACATTAACGTCTCTATTAATTCGGTGTAGAATTCAGAACATTACTGGATACTAATTTTGAGACTTGTCTTTTGAAGATATTTTGTCCCTCTGGTTTGAGGATCAGGATTTGGCAGATCCGCTGTGCAGCAGTCATGAGGAAGAAACATCTACTAATAATTTTGTCACTTGTGAATTATCTGTGTAACACCATTCAAGCAGTGCTCCACTGGTGGTGGTTGCTTTTTTTTCATCTCCCCTAAAAAGTAACAATCTCACCACTTGTCTACTTAGTAGTGTCCTTCTCAACTTCATAGGTAACAACTCTGTCCTCACAAATTGTCTGATATATTAAAATAATTACTTTGAACGTGGAGCAATGCTTCTCAAGCTGCGTTTAGCTGCACGGTGGTGTTTTTTGTTTCAAACCTAAGGAAGAGTTTTCTGACAGCTTGTCTCTTATTCTAGTTGTTTCACGTAATCTAATAGCAAGATAATGCTTTTTTTTCTACGGCAGCGTACGTTCAGCTGCCATTTGTTTCAGTGGAAGATGTAAAATTGCTGTTGGCTTATCTGGGAGCAAGACCAAGGCTTATAAATTGATAATTGGTAGAGTCCCAGGGACACACATGTACTTTGCCTTATCTGTTGTGCTTAATGTTGATTTCATGAGTAAAAATATGCTTATGTATATTTTCAAAATCCATTTTATTTGTAAAATTGAAGTTACACTTTAACTTGCAGAGTACTTTCCTCTTTCTTTTTTTTTTTCTCAATAGATAGTGTATCCATAACTGACCTGTTGGTATTATTTATTCAGTTTATTTATTACTCTCCAAGTTACCCAAAGACAGCTTTGGCAGTGCAAACAGGTAAATATTTGGTTTTAATATATGCTAATGTATATATAATTATAATGAGGCAATTTTTAATTTGGGTCTGTGATTTGTGCAGATTTTTCTTTTCTCTTCCTCCCTTACCTTCCCGTTTTTCCCCTCTGTGTTAAATCAGTGCTGAACTACACTATAGTTCAGAAGCATCTACACAAAGCATATAGATATGTTTGTGTAAGTTAAAATGTAAGCAAATACTTCTTGTGTTCACCAGACAATTATGCTCCAGCCAGTCTTGTTATGGAGATTCTGCAAGTTTTCTGTGAGCAAACAGGATCTGCTGCTGAATGTTTATATACAGATGCAGTGATAGATGCCCTACTTCATCCTGTACGAAGTTTACTGAGTGGCACGGAGGTTAGTAGTAATCTTCCTAACAATTTTTAAACCTGTAGAATATTGTAATTTTTCTGTATTCTCTAAGTAGAAGATCTATTTAGTCCTGTGGTAATTTATGTAGTATTTTCTACATTAGCTATTACAGCTATGCCTTCAATAGTGTAGGCTGACAGAGTTGGTTTTCTTGAAATCTTGTGAATAGTAGAAAAAATTGTGCTGTATTGAGACTGTTCCTATGGGAAAATCACATCGCTTAATTTCCTTTTTTTTCCTTCTGATTTTTTTTGTGTCTTTTGGCTATTTCTTGGGTACTGATTTGCTCTACTGTTTAAAATGCAGCCTACTTTTATTCCTTCTTAAATTCATCTGGCAACTTGAAGTTAAGTGTTCTCACTATTTAGTACAGATAAAGTATGTAGTTCTTCATGGTAAATTATTTTCTGAATTGGTAGAATGAAGAAACTTGTTTGGAGTTTTAAAAACATTTGTGTAAGAATTGTAAAAATCTCGGTAAATGTTATTTACCTCCAACAGTTTCAGCCTATTGTCCTACTCAGTCCTATTGTTTCTGTTTTGACTGAGATGATTTAGTTGACCTAGTTGATTATAAGTCTCAAGACAGAGAGGCTGAGGGTCTGAAATGCCTGTGGAGCAGCCTGAGCTGTCTTACATAAAGAGGCTGGTAGAGAAATTAATGGCTGAGAAGTTTTGAATTTACTTCCTGAGACTCCTGCTTGCAAAGACAGTCTGGATCCCTAACTTAAAAACCTCATCTAGGTTCTTAAAGGTGAATTTTGTCAGAATCTCTTTGATTATTTTTTCAATGCAGTTTGTTTCTTTTTCAGAAAAGACTCTTTATGCTAATTCTTGAAAAATATTTTTACCTACACAAAAATATTCCTGTGCTGTTTCAAAAGTGTAAACAATGTTTTCAAGTTAATATTTTAAAGTATGTATTTCTGTGAAGCTTAAAACCATAGTCCTGCAAAAACTCGATCAGGTCAATAATTTAGCTTTTCTGTGGGTATCTACTGAGTACAGTAGCATTACTTATATGTTTTACTATAAGGCTATCCACGGATGATTTTAAGATTAACACTTTAAGTTGTCTTGTTTTTACTGTATATTGCAAAAAATTTAATGCAAAATTTTTCAAGGACTAAAAATGACTTGGGCTGTGTATGCTTTGAACACTGGTAGTCAATTTCAAAAGCAGTACTAAGGCAATACTTCATTGATTTGCTGCTGTGGAGGCCTCTGTAATCCCCCTGGCAATCTCCGTGGACACGTGGTGTTCTAAAGCACATACAACTGTCTCTATTGTACATTAGTAGTTAAAAAAGAAATTATCTCAACGTTGAACAGTTCTTCCTTTTTTTTTTTGTTTCTGCCATGCTCAGCTGCCTCCTGTGGGTAGCTGAACTCTTAACAAACTGTAAATCTTCCTGTGACTTAGTAACTGGCCTGTTTGCAAAAACAGGTCATGCTCAGGAGCGTTTAATGCCGGAGTAGGTTCGTTACATGTTGTGGATCTGGAATGCGTCACATTTGTTCTAATGAAGGTGGGAAATTTTTGTACTGCTTCTGGCAAACCAATAGCTAGAAAAGGCAGATGAAGTCAGAGGGGCCCTCTGCCTTTTTTACAAGAATATGAACTGTTTTTACTTCCCAGCCCCCATTGACACTTCTTAGACACCCAGGAACCCTAATGCTGGACCGTGCCAGTCTCACAAAGGAAGACTATGGCCACGCATGCAACTTTCTTCAGCTGGGATTTGGGGGTGGGTAGCACTGGAGATGCACATGGGGCTCCTCAGTTGTACCGTGGGCCTAATGGGTGCGCACCGTGCTGTTCTCACAATCACAGAATCATCTGGTTGGAAGGGATCTTAAGACCATCCAGTCCAGCTATTCCCCCTGCACTACCAGGGTCCCTAAACCATGTCCCTCAGCACCACATCCACACGGCTTTTCAACACTTCCAGGGATGGGAACTCCACCACCTCCCTGGGCAGCCTGTTCCAGTGCCTGTCAACCCTCTCTGTAACGAAATATTTCCTGATATCCAGCCTAATTATTATTTATTAGGTATTTTATGTTTGAGCTCTGAATTCACTCGGGTAATGCAAGCCTTAATTGCCTTTTAAGCAGAGTAGTAGTGTAGCAGAGAGGGGAGCAGAAACTCGTTGCCTAATGAGGAGTTGTTGTCAGAAGGATCAATTTGTGGGCAGCAACATTGACCTTTGGGGCTTGGTAGCCTTTGAGTTGCTGCTGAAGCATAGCTGGTGCAGAACACTGTGTTCACGTTTTGGATAAGCACAGTACCATGTTTCAGGGTGGGGCTTTTTTGGTGTTGCACAGGGAAAGTAAAATAATAACCCTCTCTAAGAAACAATGACAGGGCATTATGTTCCTTTCTTAGAATCCTGAACAAAGATACCTAGTAACCTAAAACTAAAAGGTCAGGGAGATCTTTAACCCTCTATCACTGAAAATTTTAACTAAAAAAACAGAGTCAAAATTGTTTCTTTCTCTTGGGTTATTTTGACAACTGGCGTTAATAATAAATTCCTTAAATTTTAAAGTAGGAAGACTATTTACTTTTTCTCTGTGCACTATATAAAATGTAGAACTACCTGTAAGAGAAGTAGCAGGAGCTGATTTGCATCTCATTTTAAAAAAAATTTCTCTTGTGAGTCCAACTGTTCTTGATGAATAACAGAAGAGTGGTAAAGATTTAAGCAGTGGACTTCAACCTCAGGAGGGTGGCACTTTATTCCCCTCATTCTGACACACCAGATATTTAGCAAGTATTGCTGGTAACAGTAATCAGCCCTAGCTCATGTTATCTAAAATTCATCTCACTGTTGACTGTACTGTGCTGTCCTGGGTATGGATAGCAGGAAGCTACCAAAGGGGACTTGCCACTTGAAAACTGTCTTCCTTTGTAAATATGCTCGTGCCTAAATCCTAGGAATTTAAAGTTTAACTAGGAAGTTAAAGAATTTTTCAGTCCCTGGGTAAAAAGGTATACTCTGGCTATCTCATAACTGTGTCACTGAGACATATCGGCAGGAACAGAGTTTTGGTGATCACTGCATGAGTCCTGCAGAAGTGCAGCTACTGTCAGGCCCTTGGCGTATCTCCCCTCTACTGCCTCTCCCCAGGGCTTGGCAGCCTGGGCTGAGGGCTATCCTGGGTAGTGGTGTGGGTGTCCAGCCTTGAAGAGAGCTGGTTGAGAGAGCTCTGCTGGGAAGCCTTAGCAGAGATCCCCCCAGCAGTGACTCTGCGAATAAGCCTCAGTGTGGACTCACTCCACCTTCCACTCAGGGATGATTTTGAAGGTGAGGTTCTTGTCCTCATTCCCTGCATGTACTGTGTTGTAGCAGCATTGAAGCCTACTGTCCCAGTGATCTCAACCTTGACCCACAGACATGATTTCTTGGTGTGCCTTGTCACTGTAAATCTAGTTGCATGGCGATCATTGAGCTGTATCTGACCCTGATTTCTGTGCCTGGAGCTAGCCCTTACTCACTGACTTGGCTTTCTAGCTTAACCTTGGACTTCCCTCATCACTGTGGAGGGGATCTGAACTGCTGGGTGAATCTGGTTACTGTCCCTGGACCTCATCTGCTCATCTTGCTTGGGTATGGTGGGGCTGCCTGTCCCTCTGATGGCGAGCCATTGCATCTGCCTGCCTTGTTATCATTCTCAGCTCCCAGCTTCTCGTCCTTGGCAGAGCATCCTGCCCTTGCTGCTCCCTGACTGGTTCTTCACGGAGCACCCATGTTCTGCTTGTGTACCATTGGAATGTTGACCTTTCTGGTGACCTTCAGTTTCTGCATACTTAAGTCAGACTTGCATAGACAGCTTTCACAAAAGCACTGAACTTAAAACTTCTTTAAATTGTTTTCCCCTTTCAAATAGGTGCATATAAGTTGTCTTGAAACCACTTTAATTGATGTAGCTGATATTTTGGCAAGGATTGCTGCTGTAGAAGATGGTCTTTCTTTTCTTCTTTATGGAGAGAATAAAAAAACTGCCAGAGAAGATGGGTAAGAGTGCATTAATGAATGGCATTAGTGAGTACTTGGATGAATTACATTTGTCTTACGAGACTCATTTTCTCTTTTTTCATTTATCTGTAATGTGATAGTTTCGTTTGTGTTTGAGGTATCTCATTATCAAGTAAAGAAGTATTTTAGAGAATGTCTTATGGAGACATTTAGCGTGTAACCAGAAATTTGAAGAAATACTTTTATTAATGGAGATTTCCATGGTTTACTTGTTTTTTCTTACTCGTGAGAGCTTTTCTTTCTCTGAATGTAGTTCCATTATATTCATAGTGATACCATTCAGGCCAAAGGCCTCTGTTCTCTGGGTATTTTTGTTTTATTTTTAGAATAAATGTTAAAAATTAATTTATTGAAGGAATGGATTTAATGTAGCATTCACTTTTCAATACATCTAGCAGAGACAGTTCCTAACTTAGGATTGGTGTGATCCCTTGGGTAGTATATTGTTAACTGATGCTAAAACCTGAAACAGAGCAGTACAACTGAGACCAGCCCTTAAAAATATCTAAGCTGCAGGTCATGAGAATGTTTGGAATGTATGTCTTCTAAGTGGAAGAATCTCAGAACAACATTTTAAAAGTGTTATTTTATTTTTAGTCCTACAGCTGTTCATGTAATTGTTCAGTTTACAAAGAAACTTCTTCATGATGGCATTTCTCTTTTATCTGGATCTGAGCTCCTGCCAGTTGTTAAAGGAGCTTTCATTTTTGTATGTCGTCAGATGTACAGAACTTGTGAAGGCCTGCAGGTGGTAATTCCTTATGGCTTGCATGAATCTATGGGAGAGGCCTGGAAAAAGGTAAGTCTCGTTTTGGATTGGGAAGATTGGGAAAAAATCTAAGTGTAGGAGGTTGAGCTCATGTAATAGTTGTTGTTTGCTTCAGGTTGCTTTTATTTAAGTAGTGAGGTAAAGCTTGGAATTGTTCTAAAAACTAAAATTCTACTTTTAGAATTTTCTTTCTGTATGTGAACCTAACAGAAGCTTAGTTCGAGACTTCTTTGCCTTAAAGTTAAATCAGGAACTCTGAACATGCATCCATAGACTTACTATTCATTGTCCTTGATGCTAGAGGTCACAGGTCACTTGATGGCCAGTGTGCACCCTGGATCTTGTCTTTAGTGTTGGTTTGGGATATTTCTGAAGGCAAAAACTCCTGAGATGTGGTCTTAATTTTTAGTTTAAACTGGTTCTTTTTGGTGGGAGAAGGAGATTCCAGATATTTGACTTGAATAGTTGGATGCCATTGAAATATTCTCGAGAGACCATAATGAGAAGTGCAAGGCAGGAGTTCTTGTCCTACCTATGTACTTGGGTATCTTACGAAGTATAGACTTCATAAGTTCTTCAACTTCTATTTAATTGCTAGTTAATGCTTTTTGTACATTGAAGAGCTTGGGTCCAACAGTTCTGTGTGTTCTGCTTTCTGTATAACTTACTGACTGAGGTGTATGGATCTCTGCTTTATTCAGTAAATTCTCCTATTTTCATTGTTCTGAAAGCCATATGCAGTGTGAAAGTTCTTATCTAGTATAAAAATTTAGTTAAGACGGAAAATGACAGCAGAGCAGTGTTCAGGAAGTTCACAGTGGAGTAAAATTCAAACATATGTTTGTATCTTAAAATAAGGTTGGCCACATTTAAGTAAGGGTAGCGTGTTAAGCTTCAGCTTTGGTTTCCAGCTAGACTGAAAGCATATTTAAACTATAGGTATTAGAACTCTCAGTGGAAAACCAAAATTTAAGAGATGGAACCATCTCTTTTCTTCCCTCCAATGATTGTAAAATATTTTGTTAGACAAGGATCAGATCAAGCTGGAAGAAAAAAATTGGCTAAAAGACAAAAGATTTTTATTTTTTTGAGATGAGGAAGTGGGAAAGAGATTGAGTGCAAG
>NW_010398444.1:9541-51034 GCF_000710305.1 Buceros rhinoceros silvestris
GGGAAAGAGAATGGAACAGCTGTTCCTCTGTCAAACGCTGTATGCTTTTGTTATGATTAGAAATTTTTAAAATGCAGAAGTGAGGCAGAAAATACCAGAAGGAACGTGAATAGAAGAGAGACTTAAATTAGCAGCTTGTGGTATTTCTTACTGCTTATATATATGAATATTATAATGAAAGCATACGGTTTGATTGAAAATAAAATCTATTACTACTTACGATCATAATTACATTGGATTAAACTCTGTTTCTCATCAAAGAATGTTGGTTTGAAACTTATGTTCTTCCCTGTATTGAGAACTTGAGGATTTTACTGAATTAAAGAGTTCAGTTCACTTGGATCATGCTGTAATTTCCGTAACTCACCAATTTGTGTCTTTTTGTGCTTTCCTATTGCATAACCAGTCAGTCTGGAACTGACCTGTTACTCTGTTTGCTGTTTATCCTAGGCAGGCTGTTACACGCTTTTGATGAGCGCGTCAATTTATTTGCTCTGTAGCGCCACAGCATTTACATGTGGATGGAAGGCTTATTTGCACATTAAAATTCTCTTTTATGGTATAGAACATCAGTTAGACAAATTGTTTTGACACATACAACATAAGTAGGCAGAATGTGTTGAATTCTAAAAAATTATGATACCTTTAACAGACAAAATGCCATTTCCTCACGTGGCTTTGGAGGTCGTGTTGAGACTGAAGTGGAATCTACTTGTTCAGGACAGGAAAGTCACATTTTCAACTCCACCAGCTTGAGTGCTTTAAAAATTATTTTCTGTCATCCACTTTTAAAACACCCGCGGTTTATAAAATATTCTACCATTTGTGGTGTGGCACTACAAGCAGTAGTGGCAGTTTCTCAATGGCTGAACCAGTAATTTATTTCCTCCTATTTTTTACACATCTCCTGGGGTTTTAAGACTGGTGGATAAACAATTTTTTCTCTTGGTAAATTCTGGGACAGAAATTGTACAGATGATGATAAAAGGGGAACTTAACAGATCTAGGACAACTGACTAGTTTAATAGAGGAATCTTTTCTAGACTTACTAGGTCATGTTTATAAGACAGTAAATTAATGGTTGTTCATTTTCATTTGAATGATGCAATTTGCTTTTTATTTCTAGAAATGTAGAACAACTTAAATATTTCATCTTAAATATACAGTTTTTCTCACCAATTATTTCCAGATAGCCTTTAGATTAGAAACTCCGTCAAATATAAAAATATGTATATCTATTTATCTATGTCTGTAGCTCTGATTATATCATTACCAATACAAATAAATTTATAGAATTTATAAAGAAATAGAATGTGTTTTAGCAGAATTACTTGATAAATTTGGTATTGAGTTGTTGACTCCAGAGCTGTTGTTTCCACTAACTGTCACAGAAGTGGAGTAAAGAGTTGCTTTCCGATTTTTTTTTAAATACTGATTTTTGTTTTGGGAAATTCCAGTTAAAATGAAAAAAAAAAAAAGAATTTTTCATTTCAAGAAGTCTAATAATTTAAAAAAAGTACTAGCTTTGAAATGGTTTTGTACCGAAGGAAGAAATAAAAAATAAGCTTTTCTAGAAATTAAAAAAATGTAGCGGAATAGTGTATTGTGTGCCAAAGGCTAGACTACAGCCAGATCACTGTGGTGGCTTTTTTTTTCTTTAATACATAACAAGAGAATGGGCAAGATTTGGAGTTTAAAAATGGTGTAAATAAACATTTACGGAGATTCTTGTTTGTTTTTGTTATTTCACAGACAAGTTTGCTGTCAGAACGAGTACCTACTCTTGTAACTGGTGCTGACTCAACACCATCAATACGTCTAGAGTCAAAAAACAAGTAAGTTGATGTTTGATCTATGCACGTGCACAAGTATGAACACACACACACTGCTACTTTACCCACAGTTGAGGTGTCTTAGAGCCCTGTGCTTTCTGCCGAAAGCACAGTGGTAGCCACGGGAAGTGCAATCATCCCAGCATATGTCTCTGTGGAGTTCCAAAATTGTTCTTGACCTTTCAGGACTTTCTTGGCATACAGAATTATGTCTAATGTATGTAAAATTGACTTATAGTTCATTCGAACTGACTACAGAAATTGCTTTGAGGGAAATCTGAATTAGAAAGCATAGAACAAAATAGCTGTCAAGATTTTATCTTATGGCTTTGATATAGTGTTAGTTTAAAATGCTGTTCTGCTGAATGGTATCTACACCTCCCTGATAATTACGTAGTAAGATTGGCAGCATTCTGGCTGAAAGGCTGATATATATATATATATATAAAGTGAAAGGCATCCTTCCTTTTGTACTAAAACTTTATGTCTGTTTAACGGAACTTCATACGCACTAAGATGAGACATAGACAAATACTTGTGCGCCTGGAAATTGAGGGTGGTGGTGGTGTTAGTGCAGAGCGTAGTTAATTAAGTAGGTTCTTATTTATACTTTACTATAGAGTTTATGTATAATTTGCAAAGATACCTCAACAGTTATTACTCGTCTGTGGTGGTGGCTTGTGAACTGGTTATAACAACTGAAATGTAGCGGTATAAAAAAAATCTAGGGATACGAAGCTCTGACTGAGGAGGCTGTTATTTATCACCTCCATTGACATAAGCTACAATGTCATCCTAGCATCTAGATTTTCCATTAACCATGGAACAAGACATACTGATACATTTCTGTGTGAGATTTTTGCTTCTGAACGTGGCGTGTCAGGGATTCTGCAGGGGAAGTGATTAAGGTTGAGGGTAATGGTTGACTGCCACGAGAGAAGCTGTTCCTGGTGATAGGAGTAAAAAACAAGAAACGAGAGCTAGAAATGAGAATCCACTGAGCAAATGCTTTTAGAGAAGCAGAATCATGAGCCTAGTGATACGTGCTGGGGTGGGACCTAGGCAAAGGTGGTGTAATTGCTTCACTTTTCTTTTTAGGACATAGAATATTTTGTAGGGCAGAGGATGTCACCATACTTTATTCTTGTAATTGCTGTTTTTTCTGGCATGTCTGTAGGAAAAAAATTCAATTTGCTACTTCTAGTACACAAAGCTATTGTGTGTATATATAGCACCTTATTTTCATAATTCTTTGCTATTTTCTGGCAGCAGCCTTTACTTCCTCAAATGTGTATTTTTATTATTTCCTCATAGTGTTTTTACATTGAGAAATTCTGCGCCTGCTTTGCCAATTTGTAGTTACTACATAAACACTTTAATACTTGTTTAGAGTCAGATAGTAGCTCATAAATACATTTAAGGATGGCACAGGTCTTTTGGATTCCCTTTCTGTTCTGTGTTCCTACCTAATCTTAGTTTTGCCAGGATAAGTTTGTATGTTCATGCAAAATACGGTCTAATATATATTATAACTTCCTTAAATACTTTTTAAAAAATTACTGTAAAATAGAGTCCAGTGAATGAAGCGTTGCTGTTTTTCAAAATCAGAATTTGTAGTTTTTCTTTTTTCCTATGCGTATCTTTTTAATCACTATTTTGCTACTCTTGCAGTTTGTTATGGGAAGAGACTTTGTTAGATGCCTTGCTGAATTTTTCCGCCACTCCCAAAGGATTATTTCTGCTTCACAGTACAGGTGCCATGAATGACTGTGTGAATTTTATGGTCAACAGTTTATCAAAAAAACTCCAGGTAAGCATTACAGAGTCTATACATTTCTTTTTTTTAATGATTATAATAAAATAAACAAAAAAAGGAAATATTAAGAAAATAAATCCAGAAACCTTTTTGTCTATTTCTGCAAAAATGAATTTAAAATGTAGCATATCATCTTTGATTTTGGTGCCACACTCACTTAAGTTTGGAGGTTACTCATTTTCAGAATGTCAGACATATATTTAGGTTTTTTGGCTTCTTACTGTTAAGTTTTAAAAGATAGGAGAATTTTGTTTTTTTTCTTCCAGACTATGTTGGTAGGTGATGTTGAAATCTAGGTATGTTATACCATAATTGAAATGTAACCAAAAATCAGATGACGGGCATTTGAGGAAAAAAGAAAACCCAGAAGGTTACAGACATCCTACTGAATGTGTGCCAATAATGTTATAATACGCATGTTTTTATTCTTTGCTGATGTTGTATGTCTCAGCCATAGTATTTTGCCTTTAAATTTTGATAAGATACTTGATAAATATATTTGGTTTGGAATCGAACCCTGTAAGTCTGTAGAGGATAATGCCTGAGAACTGTTCAAATCTAACCATACAGTGGATTATATTCTGTAAACAGTTGTAGGAAAGATCAGTATTTAAGAAATCATTTGAGAGTTTCATTTCCTCTGAATAACTAACACTGTGCTTTTATGTTTGTTACTAACAGACAAATGAATACGAAGAGTTTGGTAACAGAGTGATTGTTACACAAATGGCAGCAACACCAGCAGGTGCAGCAGCTCTGCAGAGTTCAGGTGAATTGAAGAATGACATTATTGTGAATGGTGACATGCTCTAGTCTTGCATATTAGAAAAAGACGGTGAGAAAGATGTTAAAAAAATCAACTGAGTGGAATAATTACACACTGTTATCAGAGACTGCTTAAATATCTATCGATTTCTTCTTGATGGAAATTCATTCTTTCCAACTTCTAAGTCATTCACTTCTCTTGATGCAAGTTTTTTTCTTTTGTTCTTTACTTCATTGGTTTGGATTTCCAGTAGTTTCCTGGATGTATGTCTTTGAAGTATGTCTTTGAAGACACTTATATCTGTTAAAAAATAAATTGGTAACAATTTACAAGTGCTTATTGATCTACAGATCAGAATTAATAACTGTTAATGTCTGTAAGTTGTATGTAATTTTCCATGGTCACTGACCACTCAGAGCAAGAAGCTGCAAAGGCCTGAATGTAGCTGGTGCTCTTACACGATAGTGGGATGGAATTGAGGTGATCTGAATCATATGACAAGCCATACCACAAAGTCCCTGCAGGTTCATTCTCAGATAACTCATCTGTTGCTGTACCACCGGGAGGTCTAGGTAGTCGTTACGTTAAAACTAGAATATTGCCAATAAAGTAAAGCTACTGTCTCAAGTTACTAACGAGGTCCATCAGGTGCAAAAGTTGCAGACATTCTGTCTGAGCATCTAGAAGTGGCTGGTGTGTAATTCAAAAGACTTAACTGAAAGACTGACAGAAAGGCAGGAAAATTCTGCCAGTCAAGGAAACTGGTTCTTAGTTGCCTATTATTTCTGCCTCTGGGACCTCTCAGAAAGGAGAGAGCAGATCGACTTCAGGAGAAGCCCATCTGTCCTGTTTAAGGTTTTCAGCCAAGCTGCTTCTTACAGCCCTTGGTGTCAAAGAGAAATGGCAGACCAAAATCATTCAGCATTGTTTTTTCAGCCCTGAGGGGAGGTTGTGTAATGTACGTAAAGTTTGTATTAAGCCTGTAACTTACATCTGGAGGTTTCAGAGTTAGATGGCTAACCTTCCTCTTCTATTCTAATATTAAACATTTTAAATTCAGCTAGTAGTGCTTCTCTTAAAGTTTTTTTTCAGCCCTTAACTTTTCATTACTAATGAGTTGTTATAAATCTATATTTTTAAAATGATAGAGCCAATATTAGCTAACCCTTCATTTGTAGCTGTTCACTTGTTAAAGATGGTCAGCAGCTCATTTACATGGAAGATTCATAAATATCATCCCACTCTAGTATAATAGTCTTTGCAAACTGTTGCTGTAGATTTTTAGATTGAATACTGGCAGTCTGGTGTAGAAAGGCAGTTTGACTAAAGGATTGAGAATAGTGAGAGTGACCATCAGACACTCTGGCCTGTGAAATTCTAGTCCCCGATGTGGAGAATTTTGAGAATCTGAGTTAGAGTTGTGGTGTAAAATGCTTTATGAAATGAAAATTGTTTTTCTTATATTCTTGCCATTCTCATGATTAGAACAAAAATTTGTTTTAGGCTTTATAAAGGCACTTGTAACTGAATTATGGGCCCTTTTGGAGTGTGGAAAAGATGATTTGAGGATAACCCAACCCAAATATACTCCAGTTGACCCTATTGACCGAAGCTGTCAGAAGGTGAGAAATTACTTCATCTTCTGTAGTAGGATGGGAAAACAGTGCTGTATTTTAGATAGGATGATAGAGATACCTTTCTGTAAATTTTTAGTGCAACTGTACTGGCTTCTTGGCATGTGGGGCAAAATTAGTATAATATATTAGTCAAATGATGACAGTTTCGAAAGATTCTTGTGTTACATGGGAAGTCACAATGCCAAGGATCCATTAAAATCAATATAAAATAAGAAATAACAATCATGGCAAAAATGAAAGTCTTAAAGTGCTGGCCATCAGTTCATGTCTCTGATTACTGTAGTAGATCAGGGAGAGTGACATGTTTTAGAGAATGCTGTGTCTCTAGGTTTTAGAGCTATGTGACAAAGAAAATACAATTTTCAAAATTGCTTGTACAATTTGATGGATAATAGATAATACACAGACACTACTGCCCCTTTATATTATATAGACACCTGCCAGGGTTTGTAGTCCTGTTTTGGGCAGCTCTATTTATGTCAAGTTCATCTCATAAAGAAGGATAAGAAGTGGCAAATAATTGTTAATGTGTGCTTGGTTTTACTTAACTAATTAACACTTCCCTTTTTTCTTTCTCTAGTCTTTTTTGACTCTGATAAACTTGCTCACTTACCCTGCAGTTTTTGAGCTCCTGAGTAAACAAGATATACCAAATAAACCAATGTATTCACTCCGTGAAGTACCTACAGATATTATTGTAAGTATAGTTTTTATTTTGGAGGAAAAAGAAATACATGTTTAATGACATTTTTCTGAGAAAATGTTAATGTAGTAATAGTTCTTCTTACTGAAAGATTTGGAAATATTCTGCATTTCCCGCATATACAGCATGAGGGCAGTATGTGCACGTATCACTTCATGTTAACCTAAATTTTCATTTTCATACCTTAAAGATAATATAAAATTTGATTCCTAATTTAAAGGTCATCTTTCCTGGCTTCTGTTAGAACTGTGTTTTTTCCATGGAGGAAAAAAGTGACATACATAAAAAAAAAAGTGACATACATAAACACCTCTGTATGTGCATGCACTTACATTCTGGAAAATGTCTATACTTGTATTTTATGTAATATTGCTTTATCACACTATGTGTGGATTTAAGCAAAAATTTTTAAAAATCCAAAAACCTCAGGCTTTCTTGATAGCACAGATAATTCACACACAGAAAAAATCGCTAATTGGAAAGTTACTGTTTAAGATGTATTTTAGTCCTAAGAAAAAGTATCACCAGTTTTGTATTTACTATTATTTTGTATTAGTTCATCCAACTGCAATACATTTTTTTTTTCTCATCTGCAAAGCACAGGCAAATTTAGTCTGTGACCTTGAGGGGCAGTTAAAATCAGAGTTTTTCTAATGAGCTAGTGCTCTGAATTGCTATTGGTGATCTGGGTTGGTGATTTCTTAAGTTGCTTAGCCTTAAACCTCAAACAAATGTTGGTCTCTTCTCCTGAGTAACAAATGACAGCACAAGAGGAAATGGCCTCAAGTTGCACCAGGGAATGTTTAGGCTGGATATAAGGAAATGTTTCTTTACAGAAAGGGTTTTGAAGTATTGGAACAGGCTGCCTAGGGCAGTGCTGGAGTCCCCATCCCTGGAGATATTTAAAAGACATGTAGATGTGCTTAGTGACGTGGTTTAGTGGTAACCTGGCAGTGCGGGGTTAACAGTTGGACTTGATGAACTTAAAGGTCTCTTCCAACCAAAACAATTCTGTGATTCTGTAATTCTAAATCAATTGCTTGCATTACCAGTTTTATGAACAGCTTTGAGGTGCAAGTTGAATTCTTTTATTGTGAACTTCTAATAAGAAGTGCATTCTTCACAGCCTACAAGAACTTCGTCATCTGCTTCTTCTGACCATAGCTCAGCACTCTGTTGCTGAGATGGTAACATCAATGAATGTTTTATGCATATCTGAGTCTTTTGATGAAATCATTTCTTCGGAAGCAGTTTGGATATGCAGTGAACTAGAGGGGAAGATAATTAGGTTGGATTTGTGCAAGAAGTGGGAAGCAGCCACTGTCTATTACAGTGTCTATTACAGCCAGTGTCTATTACAGCAGATGCTGTAGGATGAAAGATGTAAGCCTCCACATCCAAGCCAAGCCTTACTACACTGAGGAGAAATGGCCATGTTTTGTTGCATGTAGTACTAACGAGAGTCAGAAAGGGATTATACTAAAAAAAAAAAAGATTTGCTCTTCTTTTCGTTAAAATAGATGTATATGCATTGCAAACATACAAAAACATTTTAACATTTTTCTTGTGGTTTGCTACTAAGAACTAGGATACTTGATATGCCAGGATCTTTTTGTATGTTTAGTGATTTTTTGGTTTTTTTTTTTTACTGAGAATTTTTTTTCCCCTAACATTCTGCATGGGTTTTTTTTACATTTACTTTTATGGTGGAAAGCTCCTCTTACAGAAATAATTTCAATGTGTGTTCCAACAATAGGTTTCACTTTATAGTAAACCTCCCTATGAAACTATTACGTGCATAAAATACCAGATCATACATGAATTTTTTACATTTGTATTCCTTTGGCAGGATATCATTGACAGGCTTATAATTTTGAATTCTGAAGCTAAAATTCATTCCTTATTCAGTTATGAACAATCACATATATTTGGTCTGAGGTAAGATGCTCAGTTTTTGTTCTCTGGTCACATTAACTAAATAGGATATGACATGCTTGGATGTGTTGCTTCTGATAAGATAACATTGTTTGGTTTTTATTATGCATGAAGGTGAAATTCCCCGTTTTATTTAACATAAGGAGATTAAATGAAAAATGGCCTACAAAATGAGAAGAGCGATGAATCTAATCTTATTACCTTGTAAATGGATATACTGTAATGTGATAAGCAGAAATAGAAATTGCATGTTGTTATTTTGTCTAGTTGATTGAAGAGAACGTGTAGTACCTCCATTGTAGTGTATAAAACAAAAATCATACCAAAATAATAACAAAGTATTTTTTACCATGTTTATATCTGGTTTGTCAAGTCTCGCTATACTTAAAAATATTTTTTAAAGTGTTGGTTTAATTATCACCAATTTTACCAAAACTTATTTCTAGGATAGTATCATTTGATCCCAGATATTTCTAGAACCTGAAGGAACACTTAAAATATGCTCATACTGCTATGCTCGTGTTTTGTGATATTAAGTGCTTTATTATGTTTTAACATAGAAATTAGTTTCTGCAGCCATTTCTGTTTTCCAAAGTCAAATACATAGATCCTTGAATTCACATTTTTGTTACTAACCTATTTTGTGTAAGTGAAATAAAAGATATGCTGGATTGTGCTTCATAGTATGGAATACTTTGATAACTCTTCTTAGGCAAGATAAAGCCTAACTGATGCAGTAGTGCAGTGTTAGCTTTCTGCAGATGTGCTTGTACTTTGATATCACAGTAAGAGTATTTTGTACTGTGTATGAATAACCATAATATACAGGATAATCTGCTGATAAGTGAAAGAACAGATTTCTCCTACAATGATATTAGGAACCCTTGGAAGGTATAGTTGAAAATGAATTATTTGGTCTGATTGCGTAAGTGGTTGACTCCTGTGCTGTAAGATGGACACTGGTACATAAATACATGGATCATGTGCTGAAGTGGTATTGAAAGCTTACAATATTTTTAAGAAGGCCTGCACCCTGTGAAGCAACAGAGCTACCTATAAGAACACATGAGCACTGTAACAAGCTCATATGTAATGAGAAAAAAAAAAGAAAAAATAAAAGAAGGTATAATGCTACGCAGATACAATGAGCTTTACAGTTCACTGCCATAATGACATTTTCTGCTGGATTGTGACAAAGTCAAGAAGCAAGTGAAAATCCAGTAAACCTACCAGATTTCAAGAAAAAGGTTAAGTGGTATTTTCAGTGTGGAAACCTGCTCATAAAAGTGGCAGATATCATAAGAATTAAGTAGTAATGCGATAAAGGAAAGATCTTAAAAACATTTAAATGTAATTTTCATATATGCTTCGTGCTCTGCAGGGACTTTTGGAATATCAGTGATACCTAGAACCTCACATTTAACATCACGTTTAACAGATTCGGTCTTTTTTGGGTTTATTGTTCTGAAGCCCTGTTCCTTTCCTCCCCGCCTTTCTTTGCCTTTCTTGTAAAAGAGAGGAAAACACAATTCTAGGGAATTTAATGTGGGCCTGTGCATACCACAGTTAGTGTAAGAGTGTGTTTTCTTATTGATTAAATGGCTTTTCATGAGCATGTGCAGCTTGCTGTACAAATACTTTTTGCAAGTAGTAGAGGACTGGTACATATAAGCCTTCTATTATGACTAATGTAACTGCCTCCACAAAGAGAATTTTTATTCTTACATAGTTATTCAAAGTTCCCTATTAAAATGATACCACAATTCTAGATGATTTTGGCATTTGTCATGGTTACTGTATTGTTTCCAGTATTAAGAATTTCAAGAAACCCTAGGCTATATTGTCTGAATGGGATATGTACACAGTTAATTTTAAATACCTTTTGAAGCCAAGCTCCATGAGTTTTTCTGTGAGCATTGCTGACTACAGACATCTGAGTTCTGTACGGTGAACCTTGCCTTGTGGAGTTGTTTTGTTACTTAACCAAATTCCATCAAGAGTACCAAATTCAGCAGCAGTTAGATCAAATAATATCAGATACTTAACAGATCTGAAAGGTTAGAAAGTTGATTAGAAAAAGCAAAGTTGATTAGAAAAAGCTGCTATGTAGAAATGAAATACTTAAATGTTTATGATAATCTGAACATTGAAAAATCGAGCAGTTTTGTGACTGATCTTGGTGAAACATTTGTCTAGAAACATTTCTTTCTGCTAGACTTAAAACCAGTGGTACAAACAAACCCACGTTCTTTTAATCATGCACAGATCTACACAGACATATACTTTATGTGTACATGTGGCTCGCCCAGAGGTGGAACCTCAGATCTGTTTAACCTCAGGTACACTCTGAGGTCCTGTAACCCGCTATTTTTGTTCTGAAGTGTTACCAGCTTGAATGTTAACCAAATTCTGCAGGTTAGAATTACATTTTTCTTTGTGTGTATCCTGTGCTTCAGTGATTGAAATTGTTTTGGTTACTAGCTGTGTAACTATTATAAAACTTAAAATATATAGGTATCTCCACAGTCTGTTTAATCCAAAACACACAGGTCTATCTCTTTCCTTTTCCCGCTCTGAGAAGCGGTGTGCACGCAGTAGGAATCAAGGGGAAAGCGCAGGGAAGCCAGAGATGGTTTTGCGTAGCCAGTATCTCTCAGTCTATAAAGAATGCTCCCTAGAGTGCATTCATACAGACTAGGTCCTGCGTCATCAAGGTAAAATACTCAGTTCCACAGCATAGAATAGCCTAGTGTGAAGTGGGGTGGGTGGGTGTTTGTTGTTGTTGGTTTTTGGTTTTGTGGTTTTTTTTTTTTTTTTTAAATCTTAACCTGGAAGTTTCTCAGCCTAGTAGTATTCTTCAGTAGTTTCACAGGCACTGATCTGGTATTCTTTGCAGCTATCGTGTGCTTCTAGGATGAGGTTTATTTACATGTTCATCTCTTTAAACTCATTTGGTAATCAAAGAATCTTAAAGGTTTTGTCTGACCAAAACAATTCTAAGATCATCAAATCCAAATTATTAGGTATCAAAGAGAAACTTTAGTCAAGAAGTTGGAGATAGGAAGAATGGAAGTATTACAGACAATTCCTAATTTGTGTATAGAAAGAATTCAAACTGTCAGTTCAACTTTGAACTTCAAAGCAGATTTGTACTTACTTAGAATCCAGAAGTCTCTCCATCAACCAATATTGGTTGATAGAAGAACACTGAAGGCTGTCTCAGCCACACTTGAACAGGCTGAAAATCTGGATGCACAGGAACAAACACAGAAATTCTCAGTAGTCTCTTTGTTTTACAAGGTTCTGAACTTGAATTGCCATCAGAGCACACACCTCAGAGAAAGGAGGTTCACAGCAGTGGTTAAAGTAAGTTTTTAACATACTAAACACAAAGGATATTCTTAATTTAATGATCAATCAGCTTTACTTCTCTGATAGAAGTGTACCCATTGATCTTAAAAGTTACTGGAGATGAGAAAGAACAATTTTCATAAAGGTGTGACACTTCACCACCTCCCTTTAAAGGCCAAGCTCTTTGAGTCTCAGTAACTTGCATTAACAAAGGAATTAAGTAGACAGCGGTAACATACTTTTTCTTTCAGACTGATGAATTATACGGTATCAAGGCAATTTATCTAGTATTTCAGTACAGTGAATACAATGAGTTGTGAGTTCTCTACAGCCTGCCAAGAAAATATATGCATAAAAGGTTTTCAAAGCTTTTCCCTAAAGCATGATTCAGGCATTTACATGTTGCTGTTCTCTCTATTCAGAAACTGAGTTTTCTGTGAATGTTAGCCACACTAGGTTGTCAGCTGGAGTAAAGTGTGGCAAAGTAGCAAATTGTTACCTGCAGTAACCAAACCCAATCCCTAAAAAGTATCAGTACTCCAGAATAAATTCAAGATAGTCAGTGTTGGCTTGAATAAAAAACAGGAGGACAAACAGTGTTACTGGGAATAGGCATAGACTGTGGGCAGTGGGAAGGGACCAGAGTTGGCCTAAACGGAGCTTTTTAAAAATGCCCTCAGTTTGAGAGTCCAGTTATAACACAATAGTGTTCCTGGAAAAATGTTGTGGGGTTGTTTTTTTTTTGTGGTTATATAATAATGTGGCAGTAATAGGCATCTGAATACTTAAATGAAAAAAACCCACCCACCTTTCTGTCTTTGGCTACCTTATGTATATACATGCCACTATCAATTTTTTTCCTTTATTTTCCCCAGTGGCTTATTTTGTCCATAAGTCAATAAAACTACTAAGTATTGTGAGGTCAAAAAGTCTTTTCGATGTCAATCTGACCCAGAAGGTTCTGTAAGCCCCGCACTTGTCTGCTGAAACAACTCATGCTAGTGGGAGCCAAGCATAAGGACAACAGTCTGTTCAAGGGCTTGGTTTTCTGCAGGAAAATACCTGCAAAACTCTGAGAGGGAAATACTTTTCCTTCAGATATGCAAATTGGGACTGCTTAATTTTTAAAGACAGAATGCGCTTGGTCAGCATTAGAGATATCTGAGATAACCTCGTTTGCAGAGTTGTAATTTGAACTGCAGTGAAAGATAGGTTTATTTTAGGTCCATGTAAGGTAAGGCTGAAAAGGAGTGTTTATTATAGAACTCCGTGTGAATCTTCTAAATGCATTTACATTTCTGTGGAGTTATAGAAAATTGTAAGTACTAGTCTTAAGTCACATGTCCATCAGTATCAGCCTCAGGATTGTAAAGCTTCAGCTAAAAAAGGAATATTGGCTTGTTATTTTCAGATTTGTATAATAAATATTTTGACATTGTGGAGTCACTTTTTTTGGCATGTAAAATATCATGATGAGTGGGGTTTTTTTATTTTCTTGTAATGGTGATGTTCTTACTTGCGGAATGGGTGCAGAAGATGATAAAAATGCATTGTATCTATTTCTGTTGCCCTACAAAACCAGTGAGAAGGATTTAGGAAAGAGAATTTAAATGGCTTATGCTATACGGACACCAAAATCAATTGTCACTCCAGTGAAATCCAGGTGAATGAAACCCTACAGGAGCTAAGAGATGAGCAAGCATGCGACAGGCAAGAGACAGCTTGGTGGGTTTAGGAAACATGGATAAACACCTGTGCATCCTTTTCTGTTGTGTTTTCATTTGCATTGTAAACACCCCCTCTTATATATAATTGCATTGT
This sequence comes from Buceros rhinoceros silvestris, assembly GCF_000710305.1. Taxonomy (NCBI): domain Eukaryota; kingdom Metazoa; phylum Chordata; class Aves; order Bucerotiformes; family Bucerotidae; genus Buceros; species Buceros rhinoceros. The sequence goes on from NW_010398444.1 coordinate 23,403, forward strand.
AATAATGAGGTAGCTTCAGCGTCTGAAATAATTTATTCCCTTAATTGTACTTACATTATGTGTATTGTTAATTAAGAGAACGTGTGATTTTAATGATTGCAACACAGTGGAAGGAGCATTAATTATCTCGTTTTCTAAAGGTAGAAGATACGAATCCTGATCAGTCTTTTTTCTTGGGTCAACATGTAATTTAGATTTATCCCCTCTTTCTCTTTATTAAAAACCATTATTGAGTAGCAGAAGCTTTTTGAAAATGTTTGCTAATTCTTTAGTCTCATTCATTGTAAATTGAAACAAGATTTTTTATTAAAAACTGGTGTTAAACAAATGCAGTTTCCCCTTTAGAAAATGTGATGTTCTTTCATTAGTTTCATCTTTTTCATCTTCCTTGCAGAGACAGAAACTGTAACCTCTTGCTTTCCACATTTCTTTGTTTTAATTACACTGTTGTAGCCCATGAACACTGTTGTCTAATGCTACTGATGAATCTTTTGATTACTAACATTTGAGTGACTGGCTTGCAACAACATTCATCATGGTGATGGCTGGATGCACTGAAGAAACCCTTTGCATGCCACATGAGTCCTGTGGCATTCAACATGCTTCCGCTTTGTGAATGGAGGAAAGTCATCTTCCTAGAATTCTTGCTCTCGAGGGGAGAGAGGAGGATGGTGAGAGAGGGGATGAGTTGACTCTGACAGTAGTTATTTCTTCCTCCAAATCTACCAGATTTGAGTTCTTATGGTGGAAGCATGAAAGATTGTGTAGTGCTCCAGTCATTTTCTACTGAACCTTCTTCAATTAAATAGGGAGAATTGATTGAGTTAGTTAATAACCCATTTTCTATTATTCTAAGTGTGGTTTCTGTTTGGTAAGTGATAGACAGCTCTTTGGAAATGAACCATTTCCTTCCAACTGTGCATGCTGGATGAGCATGAGGGAAGAGACTTCTGGAATAGTGATCCCTGGAGAGTCCAGTAAATCTTTGACCCCTGTTCAATAATCCAAAGGTAAAAGAGGATGGAGTCTGCATTAGCAGTGATGGAGATTTGCAACGTGATGATGTTGGCACCCTTCCATATCATGTAGTTTTATAGTTAATTCATTTTTTGTTACTTTATATGTTAATAGGAGTTTACTTACATTCATTTAAAACAATTTGTAATTAATAGGAGCAGCAGATTCTCTGGTAGGATTATGTCACTTATTTGTTGATGTTTTTTCCTTTACTTCCCTGAGGGGAATTAAAACACTTCCTGCAATTTAAAATCTGTTTCCCTTTGGGTCCTGCAGGCTAGCAAGTGATGCTCATGAAAAACATTTTTGTTTAGCTGGAGAAATTCTTTTACCATTAGAAATCACATTACATGTGATTTGTAAGTCCATTGGGTAGCTAAAGTGCTGTAGGTGCTCTCTTGAAAATCTTTTCATGTGGAAAACATTGTAAGGAATACATCAGTCCCTGAGTTTTCTTACTGGGAGAAACATGACTGAGGTAATAGCTTCTAGTGCCCCAGGCTTTGGAGGTGTGACTTAGCATGTTGATAAATACCCTATCTGGAAGATTTCATATTTTTGAAAGCCACTATGAGCGTTTCCTTCAGAGGAACAATAAAAAGCCTTGGTTCTATAGAAGGACCACATGCAGAAGCGCATTCTCTCTGCTTGTTATTAATGCCCTTTGTTAGCGTGCAAAGGCAGCAAGCCATTTGCCTTTGTCTACTGGTCTGTCCCACTTGGTAGTAACTGCCACTCGCTGTTTGGATCAGAGTTCTAAGTGGAGCTCAGGCCACTGCTCAAAGCATAATAAAGAATAAATCAAATTGATAATGTTTTGAGGCTTTCCCCTGTGGTGACAACACTGGAATTACTTACTGAAAATTTTGCTTTGAGTCTCTCTCTCAAAAAAAAAAAATTGCATATTCAATTAGCAAGAAGAGAGTCCTGCTATTGCAAAGAGGTTCCTGTCCTTTTTTTCTTTCCGCTTATGTTTGTAACAGATTTCTGGGAGAGAAAGACAGACCTTACCTTGTCCCATAGCTGAGCTCTCTACCAGTGTCACGCTGAATACTTCGCAGTGGCTTGAATCAGCTATGCCTGTATCTACAGAAGGCAGTAACTGCCAGCCAATAGAAAACTTTTTACCAAAGACTAGTTTAGCCCTCCGCTTTGAGGTCACATAAGGGAACACCTTATGGACAGCGGCGTGGACACAAGCATTTCAGGTTTGATTTGCCATTCCACACTGCTGAACACATCTGTTACTGAGATTGTGGTACTGTTAACTTTGGAAGTGCTGGTTTCTTTTTCCCCTTTTGCTCATAGCATGACATTTCATCATCTTTTGCTGGGACTGTGTACTGGCTGGGATGGAGTTAATTGTCTTTGTAGCAGCCCACATGGTGCCATGTTTTGGATTTGTGACTAAAACAAGATGGATAACAGCCCATGTTTTGGCTGATGCTGTGCAAGCACTGCTGAGCAGCAAGGTTTTCTTTTCTTCCCCACTCCCCAACAAGCAGTCCAGAGGCATGGAAGAGCTTGGGAACACAGCTGGGGCAGCTGAGGGATGTCCCATAGCATACAACATTGCACTCAGCAATAAAAAGAGTCTTGCAGTGGCCATTGCTGGGAGACTGACCAGGCACTGGTCTGCTTGTGGGAGGTAGGGAGTGAGTGAGCAAGGAGGTGGGTACTTAGTTGCTGGCTGGTGTCAACCCACCCCAGACTCTTACAGCTACTGTATCCCAGAACCGTATCTTACATTTTCCACTGCCAGCTGAGCATTTGCAGGCATACCTGAAGTGAGTCAGAGCATCACATTGGCTTTGGAAGGAATGTGTGTTACGAAAGTGAAGGAGAGTGGTCTATGGGACTGTAGTGGAAACTGCAGAAGACTGCAAATACGTTTATCATAATAAAGGTGGTGTTTGAGAGGAGTATGATTTGAAGTTGGTGGGGGAAGACAGCTGAGAAAATGGGAATATAGGGAACATCATCTTATTTTGTGTTCTTAAAAGGAACTCAGAGAAAATATATAGAAATATGATAATAAACTACCATCATAATGGGTGTTTTTAGCAACTCAGAGAAATTCATAGTTGGCTTAATTATATTATTTTCAGGTGGAAACATTTAGAGAGGCACCATAAAATTGAACAAGGTTTTTTTTTTGAGCAGCTTTAATTATTTAGTAGCTGGTTTATATCCCGTGAAGGACCTTCTGTTCAGCTGTAATTACAGAAGTCATTATGATTCCACTTAGCAAAGCCAAGGAGATAGTCAGTTTACATAGGTACACAAGTACTAGTTATCATGCCTTCTTTCACACTAGGAATCCCTACAGTAAGGGAATTAGTCATGAAATTATAGTTGAAGGGAGAATCTAGGGAGCACCTTCCAAGACAGACAGGGATGACATAGGACAGAAAATGCAGAATTCAGAAAATTAATTATTATTACCATATTTTCACAGCTATTTCTGAACTTCTTTACAATTACTGTTCTGTGAAGTAGTGCATTCAGATAACCATTTATTTTACCTGTATTGCAGTTTCTTCCTGGGAATGTGGTATGTCATCTTAGTAGTCTTCACAGAATTACAGAATCAGGATTGAAAGGGAGATGAACATGGTGGTCAACTGCTCTGCTCAAAGTGTGTTCGACAGAGCATTAAGCAGGGCTGTGTCCAGTCTAGTTCAGAGTATCTCTAAGGCTGGTGGTTCTGCAACATCTCTGGGCAATTTGTTCCGCTGTTTCACCACCATTGAAGTGTGTTAAAGTGGAATTTCCTGTGTCTCAATTCATGCCCATTGCCTCTTGTCCTTTTCATGGGGTGTCACTGAGGAGATTCTGGCTTTTTCTGCAAACCCTACTGTCAGGCATTTGTACACATTGACAAGATCTCCCCTGAGCCCTCTCTTCTCCAGGCTGAGCAGTCCCAGCTCTCTCAGCCTTTCCTCATAAGAGAGATGCTCCAGACCTTTCATCAGCTTTGAGGATTCTCTCCAACATGTCCATGTCTCTCTTGCACTGAGGAATCCAGACCTTGTCAGATGGCCCAAACCGTTAATCCTCTCTGTGGTCTTCTGCTGGACCTGCTCCAGTGCGTCCATGTCATGCTTTTACTGAGGACCCCAGAAGTGGACCCAGCACTCCAGGTGTGACCTCACCAGTTCTGATAGAGGGGAGGGATCATCTCCCTCGCATGACCTTCTGGCAGCGCTCTTCCATACACAACCCAGGATTCTGTTGGCCTTCAAGGGCGTGTTGCCGTCTCGTGTTCAACCCATAGTCCACAAGAACCCCCAGGCCCTTGTCTGAAAAGCTCCTTTCTAACTCATCAGTCCTCAACCTTTACTCTTACTAGAGAATTTTCCATCCCAGATACAAGACCTCACATCAAAGCTTGTCTTCCAGTTTTCAGCAACATTTAAGCTGGGAATTCTCTCTTCTGCTTTAAAAATGAAATTTGAAAATCTATCTCAAAAAGATATGCTTTGGCTTTGTTATATGTGTCGAGGCTTTATACCTTTGATAAGCATGCACTTCTTATAGATAAGATACTGAGCTGGATGGTATACACACTGTAAAATGTGATTTTTATAGTTTCAGACTTTAGTCTATACATTAATGACTTTGGAAGGTAAATCAGTGGTGTGTTACCTTTAACCAAGTATCTGTACTTCACTGATGGTATTTTTAAATGGATTTTTCTGTGAAGATGAAAATTTCATTTGAATGCCCCAGCAGAGGCTGCCCATTTAGATCTGGCATATTTTGTTCGTTATCCTGCTATTATCCCTTCTACCCAATTTTATTTGATATGGTTTGTTTTATTTTTTTGCTCTGCCTTGTATACCAGAGATGCTACAAGCATTCTCAGCTGTCAGTTTTCTCCCAAGTGTTTTTGAACTGCTGGAAACAGGTTCTTTGCCATTTAAAGTCATCATATGTAACAGAAGAAATGGTCCATCTTCATAAGGGTTTCAGTGCTCTTTTTGTGGATTTTTCTTCGATGTTATGATAAAAAAATTATAGTCGAACTGTCATTTCTTCTTCTGTAGTTTAGAAAAGTACGGAGAACAAATCAATGTCAGGAAATAGCTGACATGAAATAAAACTTGAAGACTGAAACTGAACAGATCAAGTTATATTAATGGTAGTTGCATGGAAGCAAATAAGCATTGACTAACAGACTACAAATTTCAAATAATATTATTCTCTAGTTCATATCAAGTCTTATGTGAATGCAAACTATAATGCTGATCAGACTTAATTTACATTGTATTTTATGACTCTGATAAAACAGAAAATAGAAACAGCAACATGAATGTTTAGGCATATTATTTGCCATGATCAGGAAGCCTTCAGTGAAATTATTCTGTTTCTGTGTTAAGAGTGAACAGATTAGTTAAAAAAAAAAAAGGGGAATATTATTTGGATTCCCTACATCTGATTTACATGAAGTACCTTGGGGTACTTTCACTGTTAATTTGCCCTCAAGTTATAAAGGAAAATTGTATATAATTTGTTGCTATGTGCTCTTGTGATTATTAATTTCATTTACCATTGTTCTGTGTTTCTCTGGGGAAAAAAAAAAATCAAAATGCCCCAGCAGATTTGTTTGGTTTATTACATGTTAAAACTTTATTGCTTTTGAACTGCGTTAAATTTGATTATACAGAAGTGCTTAAAACCTTGTTTTCTAGAGGAAGGATGTATTTTTATCTCACTTCCTTCTCCCACTTCGGACAGCCTGGTTCAGAGTTGTCTTACCACCCTGTTACTGTGTAATTTCTTCGCATGTCACATGCAATGTCTTCTTAAGCCTGCGTCGCTCTTGTTAGTCTATTATAGAAACTTAAAAGCAGACTGAGCAGACCAGTGGATGTTCTTCGGGGTGTTCAATCCACGAGAAGAATCTGTTGAGAACCATTCCCTATGTGCTCAGGTGGCCTGTGCCACCTGAGTGGCTAGAAAGTCGGTAAAGAGTGTTCCTGACCCAGTTCTGACTGAGTGTTTTTCAGATGCTTCAGGGTTGTTGCTTGTTGTTTTTTGTTTGCGTGTTTTTAATTTCCAGTTTGAGGTCTCATAAACACGTTCACCTCGGTCTTACTCTGCAGTACTGTTTTCCTGGTTGATGTGCCATCATTTCACTGTGTCCTTCTGCAGGCTGTTAAATGTGCTGTGCTGTGAGCTCAACACCCTCCTGCTCCTGGAGACTCGGTATAAAGTGTCACAAGTTTTGCTGACTGCCCAGGAGGAAAACGTCACAGAAACTTCAGAAGGACCAGGGTAAGGAGTGACTGATGGAAACATCGTTTTAACTATCAAGCTTTTCTCCTGAGAACAAATACATGAGTATCTTAGTGGCTTTAAACATAAAATTCTCTCACTGAGGTTGGCTTCTGATGTATGTAAGTTTTCTTACGTGCAGGTTTGTCATCAATCTAAATTACAAAGACAACAGTCTTGTTCTTTCTCCCACATCCACCTCAGAAGTGTTAGAAATAAAAAAAGCAAATACTTTCTTAATTTTTATTTGTATTACTCTGAAGTTATTTCTTTAAAAATGGAGTATAAAGTTTGTGGTTGCTAATATGCCTTTATTTTTATTTTATATCATTGTTTTATGTATATAATATAATAATAGAGTATTGTTTTAACGTTTGTAAATTATTGTACTTTGGTTTTTTGGGGGGTTTGGGTTTTTAAAATTTCTTATAACTTCGTTGACTCTCCAAAGTCTCTGACTTTCCATTGCTGACTTCTAAACAAAAATTGCACAATGCATCCTTTCAAAAGGAACAGCATATTTTTTGGGACAGAAGTGGACAGTCATTTAGTCACAGATGTTTTATCCTTTCTCTCATCATGTTGCATTTTAAGAGCTTCCCTTTTACTATTAGCTGTATGGAACCAGTGCACAGTTTTAATCAAACACTACGGGAGAAATCTCAGCAGTTATAGGTCATTGTTATTTACCATCGGAGGATGAAACCTGTATTTCCTTACTAAGGAAAAAACGATTATTAACTTGGTGTGTAAAAACTGATTTTTATTACTTTTGAAAAACTTTGTACCTTGGGCTACACAGTGACTTCAGACAGCAAGCTGGCTGCGAGTTATGAATGACTCTGCTTAATTGTGACGGCAGGAATTTGCTGGTAGGCCAAATAAGGAGCAAATTTTGATGGTCCATGAGCTTCTCTGCCCTAATGTGGGCACAACATACCTTGTGAAGCTTTCTACTCTGAGTCCAGTAGTGGCTCAGATGTTTCCAGTCAGCAGTGGGAAGTAAGAACTTAGGATAATGCTTGCAGACATCTCAAAATACTTCATGTTTCTGTTTATTTCTTGATGCTTGTGTGTTTTCCAGGTTGTTGTTTTGTGTATGGCTCTCAATGTATTTTTTCTTGCTCACTAAAGTTTTCTGAATTAAATGGTAAATCAAAGTGATTCTGATTTTTTTTTTTTTCATGTTTCTGTTTATTTCTTGATGCTTGTGTGTTTTCCAGGTTGTTGTTTTGTGTATGGCTCTCAATGTATTTTTTCTTGCTCACTAAAGTTTTCTGAATTAAATGGTAAATCAAAGTGATTCTGATTTTTTTTTTTGTTTTCTCCAGAGATTTTATAATTGATGGTCTTTCTGTGGAGAGGAACCATGTTCTTGTAAGGATAAATACGATTGGAGGACCGCAGGAACGGATTTTGCCTTCAAGAGTACTAGATAAGGTTAGAATCTAAAATGTCACAGTTTCAATTAATTGAACGTTTTTGCTGATAACTCAGCATGTGAAAAATTATTTAACATTAAGAAATACCAGTCCATCTTTATCCTTGTAAAGGGCTAATGTGTTTTAAAAGCGATACATTGAAAAAAACACATTGTTCCCACGATCTAGGCATTGGCCTGTGCCTACGAAATAGCTCGTTCAAGACAAGGTGTTTATATTGATCCATGTTAATGTTACTTTTTCTACTATAAAAATGAGTGCAATCTTTTTTTTTTTTTTTTTTTACTTTTATATACCTCTGTTTTCTTTATTGGCTTTCCATTTGTTATACCTTCCTTTTATTTCATATTTTTTCCATGCAGTATCTAATACCTGGAGCTTTCATCGATGTTCTTTGTGTTTTTTGTTTTTACTTTTATATACCTCTGTTTTCTTTATTGGCTTTCCATTTGTTATACCTTCCTTTTATTTCATATTTTTTCCATGCAGTATCTAATACCTGGAGCTTTCATCGATGTTCTGACAATACAGTGTTTGTTAAGCAGCTCTTTTAAATGTGCTGCTTCTCACTGGGTATCAGTCTCATAAAGGTGAAATACAAATTACTGTCAGCACAGCAAAGACAACTTGATCAATGTATAAAACAGGAAATACAGTTTTGTGGTTTTTTTTTTATTTTTATAAAAATTACAATTTTCTTTTCGGTTGAAAAAAAATAAACTATAGAATCAAAACCGTCAGTGGTATATACCAGAAAAATTCTGAGTCAAATGCTGTTTTCATTTTCTGTCCTTTACCTACAGAATATCTCACTGCTAATTTTAGTATCAAATCTAATTGTGGTGCATAGGCTATAATTCTGGGAACTTTACTTGTGTGTTAATTGAGCCAATTATATTAATTCTTCTCCTAAATTAATGTCTTTCTGGTCCTGTTTCTAGGGCAGTGATCTGTATCCTTGGCCAATGTTTTCATCGCTCCCTTTGCCAAAGTGTTATCTTGCAGAAATTCCTGGGAAAGCTGAACTCAGACGAGGTACCTACAGAGCGCGCAAACAGCGTAGATGTCAAACAAGCATCTCTGCCAATTTTTAATTTTTCTCTCTCCCTCCACCTCAACCCCCCCAGCCTCCCCTCCCTCCCCCCCAGATTATAATCGTGTAAGTACTGAAGGAGTTTTTGTTGTTGGCTGCATTTGTAGCCAGATAAGTTGGTTGGACAGTTGCACAAAGCCTGATAAGCAAAACCAATCTGCAAAGCTCCGTTTAGTAACCTAATTCTTATGCAAACTTCAAGAGTAACCTTTTGGCTTGTCTCAGGTGGGTGACTCATGAGATCCATTTCTATCATCTCTCCAGTAACTGAAGCAGGACGGTGTGGTTAAGCTACAGATTTTTAGACACTATTTTCCTGATTCAGATCCCTGTGTTTACAAAGCTCGGTGGGCTGTGAAATAGACACCGATTAGGGTAGTTGGTTTCCACATCGAACATCAGTGTGGAGTGCGGGCTGACTGAAGAATCCTTTGAAGAACTATTTAGGCAGAGAGGTTTAATTCATACAGAGAAAGTGTTTAAGGTTTTAGTTTAGACAATGCAAAAGAACCTTATGAATGGTTTATAGTAAGTAAATAATTCTTTGTATTTTTTCATGTTTACTGCCTCCTTGAGATGTTGTTATTTGAAATTATTTGTAAATTTCCTTAGCAGAAGAAGATTTTTCGAAAGTGGTAGAAATTCTGCATTAACTGCAGAATACAAAATAGTCTGTTTATAAAAAAAATAGAAAAAATTAAAAGAAAAAAATTAGAAAAAAACTAGAAAAAATTAGAAGAAAAGGTGATTCCCTTCTCTGACAAGAGAAAGGCCATGTAGGAAAACAAAATATTGCAAGTGTTCTATTTCAGTTCTTGTTTAAAAAAATATATATTTTCCTACCAAATTCTGAATATCTGATTTGCCCAACTGAAGTTTTCAGGATCTGTAAGTTATTTTAAAAGAAAGCATGAGAATGAATAGATCAGTAGTGAAAGCATGAAGTTCATAAATTACTCTTTCCAGTGCTTGGAAAAAAATAAATCGGAAGCATGAGTAGAAGATGGGAATATCTGAACTGTGTTCTTCAGCACTATGGTATAGCGGTGCTAGGAGTGCTCTTTCATAGGATAGGTTAAAAATACAATTACGAGAAAGATCTGTGAGTCACATTTATACAAGACAGAAGATGATCTTTGTCATTTGAAGGTGGTGAGTCCTTGGGTGGAGCGCTTCGAGCACGGGCACTGCAGTATAAGGAAAATAGCTACATTTGGGGGATGGACTTGATCTTAAAAATCTTTTCCAACCTGAATGATTCTATGATTCTAGAGCACAGCTATAGATAGCGACACTGAAATGTGGTAAGTGGTTATAGATTGAAATAATTGGAAGTGGATGATGCTGAAAAGACAAGTCATGCAAGTTCCTTAGTATGTTAAAAGATTGTTCTCTGTGTCCTTGTGCAGCAGAAGGAATAGTTGGCTTACTTGGTAATAAAGATTTGTCACAAAATAATAAAAAGAATACTAGTAGGTACCTCTGAAAGTTGTGAAATCATCACTGGAGGTTTTAAGAACAACTTCTTTGATGTGGATATTCAGAATTCATGTTGTGTGTTACACAACTTGCTCAGAGGTTTTAAAAATGGTTTTGACAAATACTTGTTAAATTTTAATTCCGCTTCAGTGGAAGGAGGTGGTAAGGAGGGTTCACACAGACTTCTGAATGACAAGAGTTCTACAGCCTTCACCAAAGATCGAAGGCCAGCACAATGTTTCTGTTACTCCCTGCAGCTGTCTGCGTTCAGATTTCGTGCCGTGGTGTTTCGTTACATAACCTGCGTGGTATCATCCCTGTCCTCTCTTCCTTTTTCTGTTACGTGAATAATTAGGACTACTAGATTCTCAGTACTGTTAAAGAATGTACAGTTCTATTCTGTCTGTCCTGACCTTGCCTCCACTCTTACTACACAGGGGACATGGACACCTGAAGAGAATTGTAATTTTTCTGTTTCCTTGGTAAATTGGTCCTGTGTCCATCACATCATTGTAATATCTGCTGTGAAAACATAACCTTGGTTGATTTTTTTTTAATGTATCTATAGAACATATTGGAGATGGTGGGGCAGAGCAGGGGACAGACACAGATGTGCACTCAGATATGATATGCTGTCTTTGAACATGTTTCTCTTCTGACCCTTCCTTCTGGTGGAGTTGAAGGGTAGATGCAATAACAGAACCTTTGTTTCCCAGGGGTGTCTCTCAGCTAATGGAAGTTCCCTTTCTGAGTGCAAGCTGAAACTAACTCACTGAGTATTTTGGAACTAGTATGGCTGTTGCTCACTGAAAAGATAATGTACTACTGAAGTCAGGGACCAGGAAGCTTCATTTCCACAGCTCTAGACCCCACGTAGCCTGTGACATGAAAGTGTCATGGAAACTGTAGATAAAGCAGCATGTGAGGGGTGGTCAGTGAACAGGACCACTTATCCACACCGAGTTTTCTGTGAAGAAAACCCAAGAAATAGGTTTTCTTTTCTTCCCTCTCTAAATTCTTTTGAAGGACAGTGGTAAACATGCAGCGCTGGTACCTTCTTGGCTGTTCAATTTAGGGGGGAAGGGAGGAGGACTAATTAGCTGTAAGAAAAAGCACAGTGGTGATAACTCTGTGTGTGTTTCCCAGCACCAAGACCTGAAGAGTGCATCTTAAGAGACCTCTTTTCATGATGAGACTTTGAATGGATAGGTTCACCAAAAAATGCATTTGTGTTTGAGGAAGATCTGTAGTTCATCACCCTTTACAAATACCTCCCTCGTTTTGCAGGTATTAGGCATTTGCCTGTGTCATATACGTGTCTGTAGTAAAGGATATATGAAAAAATAAACGTGCTGGGCTGTGTGTTAATATGCATTAATTATTTCAGCCAGTATTTAGAGCAGGCAACTATTGGACAGCAGTATACTTCTGTCAAAGATAATTTATAGTGAAGCTTCAGATGATTTATGAGGATCATTACTTACATGTGGAGATTAATTATTCCATTTCCACCTGTTTACACTGCAGCAAGATACCCTGTTGCTTTTCTTTTGTCTTAACTGTTCAATTATTATTTCAGTAAGGTAATTTTGAGGCAGAACCATTAAGTGGTTTTCAAAGAGTGATAGAGCCCTTTATTATTCAGGATACAACTGTTATAAATAATGATATATTGTTTACTTCTTATATTAACTACACTGTAGGTTATTAAAAGTTAAACTTTTTAGATCTGTATTAAGCTGTAATATTCACTCCTCTATTTGCACAGAAGATCTATTTTCCTTTTCTCCTCCTAGCTCTGCAGATGTGACTGCTAGTGATGAGTGTGATTGAAGAATAGTGATACATTCGCTGCTTAGTATTTCTGTATATGTAGGCACCCCATCATTCATTAACCTCACTCTCTTCCCGACTCGTACAGTCCAGAATTGCTACCAGCATAGCATAATGTTCTTAAAGCTTTTGATGTTTTATCTCAGCCACTGTTCTGAGTTCTTTGCTTTTTACTCTGACTTCAGTGGAACATGTTGCCATGTTTCTGGTTTGTGTTTTGTTGTTTTTTTTTTTAAATCAGATTTCTTTTCAGTCTTGGGGTTTGTTTGGGTTTTTTTTTTATATATGTCTGCCTGAAACTAGCAGTCTCTCTTTTTTAATTTTTCATTTTAAACATTCTCATTCAAAGAAACAGCTTTTTTGTTATCCTTCGTAATTTCACATAAATGTGAAATTATCACCTGCACTTCTTTGACTTATCCTCCTTTTTATTTTTGGCTCAGTGTTCATGTATGAGCCTGTTGTATTCCACTTTTGAAGAGGTTCACTCAATTAATGAAAGACGAAAGAGAAGTAAGTGGACAGGTCTATCAGAAATGTGCATGAGCTTTCCTAGAATGTATATTCTTATATGGATATATATTTTTTTTGTTTTCCTGTGGTAGTCAAATACAGTCAGATTATTTGGTATCCTTAAGGTTAGACTTTGAATAAGATACACGTGGATTTACAGATCTTAGTTTCTTAGTCACGGAAAAACACTTCTATCACAAAACACAGATGAAAAGGGGCTTACGGCACTTCAGACGTTCTTAAAAGCATTTATGAATTTTCGAAGGCCTTACCCGCTTTAGACACAAAAGGTGGCTGAAGAATTATTTGAAGAATTGTAAAGCAACATCTTCTAGGGAATGAGTTCGGTTTAAACTTGTAGAAAGTTGTGGTGGTTCAGATTTCAGACGCACAGGTAGCTGTAGGTTATTTATAGTGCAGTTCCGTAGAGGTTCATAAACTAGTAAACATGGTTAATTTTGTTTGACAAGGCTGCACAAAGCAACCAGTGCCAACACAAAGGGAGAGATGAGATGTCAAAATACAACCACATATGAGGGAGAAGGCAGGACTTGAATTAACTTGACATAAGCTTCTCTCCAAACACAGTTTGGGTATGATTTCTTGTTGTCGTTAAGCATATTAAAAGCTCACTATCATCAGAAGAGGAAGATCTTGCTCGTTTCCATCCTCACTTTGTCTTTTCTTTCTGTTGCTGTTTTTTCTTTCTTCCTCTGTTCCCTCACCTTTTGTCCTTCATCTCCTTCCACAGTTCTGTCTTTTCTTCTACAAAAAAAACCCAATTCAAGTCATTAATCTAGGCTAACTAGTGAACCCATTTAGTGACCTACTAGAAGAGAGAAGAAAGAAGAGCAGGTCTTCTCCCTTTTGGCATTGGCATGTGTTTGGAAAAAAAAAACCAAAACAAAAAACCTCTGGAAAGTGAGGGTGAAAGCCCACCCTCAGTAACAAGCAATATGCATAACCCAGGACGGTGTGGTAGTTGGAGTTCCAGCTATGCGACAATACTATTGTGCAAATTACAGTTGTGAAAGTGAGCTGGTGTTTATTTGGTATCACGAGGTTTTTTGGAAACACTTTTCATTCAAACCCGCTCCCCGCCCCAAGGTTCTCTTTTTTTGTGCTGTAATGATTTGCTGGAAGAAAGGATAGTCCATGTTTATTGACAAGCTGTTAAGAGAAGTGAATGGTTTAGCTGGGAGAAAAATATGATGCTGTGAGCTGCCACATTATGATACCACTTACAGTATGTAACGGATATTTTAAATAAATGGTTATGCTGTAGTATCTTGGTTGCATAGATCTTAAGCTTGTTTCTCTGTCGTTTGAGTTTGAACATTCCCGTGAGCTCCCTGAGGATCTTAAATCTTGTGTCCTTCTCAGCTGCAGAAAAAAATCCATTGGTTATATAAAAACAAGTTCTTGTTTTCAGTAGGTTGCTTGCTTCTCTCTAGTCTGATGACAGAAATGGAAATTAAGTGTCAGCTCAGCAGTTGTGATAAGTAGGTAGTTCATATTTTCCTGAGAGTATTTACTCTTGGATTTTGTCTACACCTTTTGTTTACACCTTTTGCAGACTTGTGTACACATATGTACGTCAGTAGGTTGCTTGCTTCTCTCTAGTCTGATGACAGAAATGGAAATTAAGTGTCAGCTCAGCAGTTGTGATAAGTAGGTAGTTCATATTTTCCTGAGAGTATTTTTGTTTGGATTTTTTGTTTACACCTTTTGCAGACTTGTGTACACATATGTACGTTAGTTATGTTGGTGCATATTTGAAGTTGTTTAAGTTCCTTTTTTCTTAAAGACTAGCTTCCCAGAGGAACCTTAAGGCAAATACAGTGGTCCATGATCTTTAGTAGAATTTCAGAAAAGACTGTAACACAGTAGGTTTTATTTCTTTATCCCGTTGTTGGAGAGTAAGCTAACATTGTAAAAGCTTACATGTTTAAACAGTACAATTCTGGAAGCATTGATGGCTGGTAGATACTGGCATGTGTGCATTGCAGCAGTCAAAAAAATAAATACTTCATTTTTTAAAACTTGTAGGAGAATATTAGAGACAGACTGCACAAAGAAAAATAGGAGTCAGATCAAGAAGCCAGCAGGAAGCAACAGGGATGGATGGGCCATGGTCTTGAAGTCCTACTTTACTGAAATTGTTGGGGGATTTGGGGATTTAAGCAGTTTTATTTCCTTCAGAGAAATAAAAATTTCACCTTGGTCTCTGTTTGGTACATTGACTGATTAAATCTCAGCTTGCAGTCTCTGATCCTCATCTGCCAAACTGAATTACTACAATCCTTTCAGAAGTAAAATAACTATTTAACTTGTAGAGGAGTGTTGCTTTGGAGTTCTAAGGTTTTCTTCAACCTTCACCTATTACAGAAATAGCAGAAAAGGGCAGAGAAAGAAATAGAAACCCTACTGATAGTACTGTAAGAGTAAATCCTTCTTCACATTGAATTTTCATTCTCATGTAAACTGTTTTAGGTATCAAGGCATGTTATTTGGAGAGATGCTGATTGAGGATTTAGTTATTTGAGGATGACAAAGGAATTTCATGTTAATTAATTTGGAATAATTATGAATTACAATAAGTTACTATAATCAGCTCTTTTTGAAATACTATGTATCATATTATAAATTCCAGTAACAGGAATACAGTTTACTGATGATATATCATTAAGGTCTTCCAACCAGCTTAAAATAAATTTCATGCAATATCATCATTCTGTTGATATTCTAATCTTCTTAATAAGAGAATTGGAAAATCATATTTTGTTTGTGAAAACAATTAAATCTTACTGGAAAACTGAATACTGAAATATTCAAAAGAAGTAATAGTAACAGCAAGTATTCTAAATAGCTGTGGACTGTTTCAAACAGTTACTGACTCATTAATCAGAAGTCTCCTTTCATGCAGAATTAATTTCTATAGTGTTTTTTTTTTTTTTCCCAAAATGTAGAAACAGAACAAAGGAGAGTTTGCAAGGGATGAAGAACCTTCATCACCTTAGTGAATAGCTGGTAGTAGTAGTCTATGTAGCCTATAGTATAGGCTATGATCCTTTCATCTCATGATGGGATACTGCATAGTCCCATAGCAAAGGGACTGTACACAGCTGGAGTGAGTGAATGCTGGGGCATTTACCTTTTCACAGACACCACCTTCATTTTTTTCCCTGAAGTTGACCAGAAAATATTTCATAGTACTCGGGGAATTAAGCTGTCTGAGGAGACACAGTCTAATTGACTGTTTTCATTTTGTAGGGTCAGGAGCTTCTGTTAGAGTTTCATCCGTTTTCTCCTACTTAAAATTACTTTATGAAGTTATTTGACATTTGAACTTGAAATTATGCTGTCTCCAGAAAAAATAGGATTTGAAGTCAGCCCTTCCCAGCATGTTAGTGTTTTTCAACATATCTTGTGTATGGGAAGAAATTGTTTCCTTTTTGATTTGCCGAAGCATGTGAATGCATTCTTTCAATCACCACCTTGCCTGTATTATTCAGTGTGCTGTATCATTATGCCTCATGGTAGCTTGCTAATATTCATTGTTCAGCATGAATTCCAAGATAAGATGTTTGACTTAAAGAAAGGATTCAGAAGGTTTTAAGTACAGACATCATATGGAAAGCCAGCGTAACACTTTCATGCTGGTTCTACATTTGTCTCTGTGGTGGTTCTGTTTTCAACCCCCTGTGAGGCTCAGCTAGTTGTGACATCTCCTGCCTCAGCCTGTGATACTTTATTCTAGAAAATTGGTAAAGTCTAATTTTCTCTAACGTAGAAGAAAATGGGGGGGGTGGGGGTGGGGGATGGAAATCACTTTAGCCAAGAGAGGAGACCACACTGTCCTTTTGTCATTGCATCAATGGCAATTTTAATTTTGAAGGCATGTCTCTCTACTGTAATGAGAGATTGTGTCTTTAATAAAAAAGTAACAGTAACGGTAAGGGAGCAATCTTTGAAATTCTTTGTTTGCATTTAAAAGGAATCTTTCATAAAGATCTTTTTGTAAACTGTTCTGCAGATTTGTTTTATAAGCAAGCTGAACATATAATGAAAACCATTATCTGATACATTCGTGCCTCATGTATAACAATTGTACCAAAAGACTGTGTTTTAATACAGCTCAGGTAAAAAGTCAAGTGTTCAGAAGTTAGAAAATGCTTGAATTATATTGTTGCAGCCTCTGACAGCACCAGCAAGAAGCTCGTAGCCCTGGGCTGAAGCATTAGATTCTTCAGAAAACTCAATTTAAAATTCTAAGTTTCTCTAGATACTAACACAAAACTTGCAAGATGACATTTCAGCAATAACAAAAGTATACATTTCTGTGACCTTTTGTCTCAATTTTAACCCCTAATGCTAAAGTTGGGAAATGTTGGAGATTATCAGCAAAGCTATTACAAGACTTCTCCCCGCACGGGCAGCCCAGTGCCTTTTCCAGATGTACTGGATAGGTGCACTTAGCAACCTGAAGGCATACACGTATATGCCATAATATCTGTCCACAGCAGAAGCATTTGAAGGAAATCTGCTTACAGAAAGAAGTGGAAATTTTCTATGGAACACTGTTCTGTTGCTCTTAGGCTTCATTTCATGTTCTGCAAAATAGTGCTGCCACCTCTTTGAGTTTTAATTAAATCAACAATATTTGGTGGAGGACCTTTGCCTGTCTTTTCTGGTAGAGCCTCTCAGAGTGGCAAAATCACATGAAAATACCAAAATACTCTCTTTACAATGTCTTTCCAATTCCTCTAATTTCGTGACAGGGGAGTAATAACTTTAGGGGAGTTATAAAATGTGCCTCACTGATGTCTTAAATGTTCAAAGTGCAGCAGTACGTAGAATGAATATTTATGTTATGTATAAAGCAGAATGTCATCAGCTTTAGGACTGTTTCTGGAGTTTAATTGTCATAGGATAAGGGATATTTATATGGTCTTTCTAGGATATGAGGTCTGCCAAAAATACCAGGCAATGGCAGGTCACTCAGCTGCACCTGACTTTCCTGTCCTTTGTTGAAATGGTTTCTAGTTTCTGAATGCATCCCCGGGTCTCTGTGGTACTCTGTAACTTATTACTTACGTAGTAAGCTTGAAAGAAAGAAAAAAAGAGCCAAAGTTATCATTACAGAGTAACAATTATTTTTTATTTCTTCTAGATAAAGATCTTGACAAACTCTTAGCACTCTTAAGAAGTCCAGAGAAGCAAACTGGGTGGACAGAAGTTTGTAGAAAACAGTTCTGCAAAGTTGTGAAAGCCAGACCGGATATCATCAGTGGAACAGGTGAGTATGACTTACCGGGTTAACAAAGTGAGCCAACAGAAGGCCACTGGTAAGCAACCATTCTTTAAAGCTTCATTGAGGATTACATTATCTATACCAGTAGTCAATAACATTGTGTCGATTATGAAAACTGTTTCAATGGGGTTTTCCTGAGAAAACAAGGCTTACGCTTCATATCCTATTTTTCTCTCCTTATGGCGATCACCCCTCTGTGTTGGCTGTTTTCAGTGAAATTTGACACAGAAGGAGGACTCAAATACAAGTCTTTATTTCAGATCTCTAAAGGGTCTGTTACTGAGATGCTGAGGAAATGGAAAAGAGAGCCTGAGAGACAACAGGCGTTTCTCAGAGATCAGCAAATGACTTTAAGGCACATTGGAAAATGATAATTGCCAATTTCTGTAAAAATTTTCAGAATTAATCCATACTAAACATTAAAGAACTCACTCATTGAATTTTTTTTCATACATATTTTCTAGTGAACAGCGTGCTTATGGAGAGCATTAGTATAGAACAGTTAAAACAACAAACCAGCCAGAAGAAAAACAGTGGTCTCCCATATTGACATACGGCTTTCATTTCTGAAAGAATTCTGATTGCAGTGGTCAGTACAATAGTCTAATTTTTTTGTTTGCAGATGCCAAAGGTTTCCCTTCAAATTCTTTAGTCAAGCAATTAATACAGGTGACAGTGAAGACAAATGAAATATCCTCTATACGGGATCAAAGTGATGCAGCATGTGTGCTTTACATAAGAAACGTGCATTTTGTGATACATTATATAAGGCAGTTTCAGAAGCTTTAAGGAACTAATTTATACAGGAACTGATTTAATATTAAAATAGTTAATAAGAAATTTGACATTTGTATAATGTAGATGATAATTGTTTAAAATGTCTAAATTCCTGGAGCTTTCTGTTCTTGCTGCCTGTTTGAGGTTATAGTCTTAGGTAAACGAGTCTTACAGTCTATACAGTTTCACAGTAAATGAGTCAGCAGAACTTTTACCTTCCATCTAGAAGAATATGTGTGTAGACAGAACACACGTGTATTTGTATATAATGCATACATGCACTTATACATGATATTGTACACATCCAGAAATGCTTGTATTCAGGCAGCTTCGTGAAACAGGTAAACAAACAGAGATTCAAAAACGTGCAAAACCAACCAAATGTGCTTTCTGTGAGCTTCTAGTATAAGAAAAATAAATGGAAGAGTGGCAATTAAAAAACCCCTAGATTTTTTCTAGCAAAATGGTATGTTTACTTTCCAATCTAACAGTCCAGTGAAGGGGTTTTTTGATGTTATGTGTTGTGAAGCACAAATAATTTAGTCTCTGTAAAATCAATTTTATTTGAATGCAGCATATTTTCTAGACTGATCTCTTCTTGGGTTATAGAAAACTTTTGTTTAAAATTCTAAATCTGTCTTCCTGCATCTAAAGGGAATTATTTGGTGAAAAAACATACTTAAAAACCAAACACAACCATATAATAAAGTAGGTGGCTTACAAAGAAAATGAAGTCTTTCCTTTTGTGCTTTATAGTTTTCCATACACAGACTCAAAAGCTGTGTAGGTTGTTTTCTGTAAGAACCTCTGAATGAGGAATTATAGAGAGTCATTAAGACTTTTTTTAACCAAAGCAAAAAAAATTATGCTTGTTTCTGAACAATTGTTTCCAGCTGAGATGGAACTGGGATTAAAAGTGAGCAGGAATTGTCCATTGAATTGTTGTTAAGCCTCACAGGGACTTCTGCAAGTGCTTTCATAAACAACACAAAAAAATTAAGTACGCAAATGGAAACAGAATAAAGAAATAAATATAAACAGCCTATAAAAGAATAGCAGTATAAGCTAAGTGCAAGTACTGGTAGTCTAAGGTGGATGCAAAGCTGCATGTCTACTTGGAGATATTTCAGAAGCAGCAAAATATCTGCCAGCTGTGTGGTTTGAGACATGATCATCTTCATAGAAACTCTTTTATGAGACAGCTGTCCTGCTATGTATCTTCTGTAGCATGTGAAGCTCTCCCAGATTTCAGAGGACTGAGAAGCTGCGGTCCAGATCAGAAGAAATCCAAACTTTCTCTTTAGTTACAGATGGAGCAGTCCACAAGGATTACAGAACAGATGCGTACTGACACTTCCTGGACTGAGCTCTGTCTAAGAGAGACTAACATTAGCAGCAGTTGAACCAGAACATAACCAGCAAAGATGGCATTATATTCCATGGCTGCATAGTGTAGCATATACTGATTTTTAAAATATTTTGTGATCTGGTGTCAGCATTACCAGACGCTGAATCTATAGAACCTGATTGAACTCCATCAGAAAATTCTTGAACAAACTGTATAACATCAGTATTGCTAATTCAGTCTTCTGGTGTTGATTGCTATCCCTGTGATTTGGTCAGTGTTTTTGTGCTAAATGCTATGGTATCGCATTACTTTTGAGAATGTCCATCTTCAGAGCTACGTTAGAACGCTGGTCTACTAAAACATCACCTCTGTAGCTTTTAAGTCATTTCGGTGGTCAAACATCAAGATCCAGTTTTGAATGGCTTTATTGAACCTTTAAAAGAAGATAAAAACCTTTCTCAGGCTTCTTTCAGTATGGCAGGACTGAAAGTGTGGGATTTTTCTTGGTCATCTAAAAGCAAATCATATTTCAGACAAACAGCTTCTCCATTCTGTTGTGCCAATCGCAATAAGCTAAAGCATTCTTCTAGTCATTCCTTCTGTAAAGGCACCACAGAATTGTGGATGCTAGGGATGTAGCTGCTTGCTGTTGAGCGTCTTTGCATATGACTTTAGGTCACTTAGATAAGCTAGAGAACCACAGATAGAGCTCTTGGTCAGGTTAAGTCTTGGCATGTTTCGAACTGCTCCCTGCAATGCTTGTGGCCACCCTGAGTCATCTTTAGTACATCTAGATAAGAGCTTCCTGTGTATTGGCATCTAGGCTTCAGCAGGCAGAGAAACAGATCAACTCCTCTGAGTTGATCTGAGATTGGATTTCTGTAGAAAATGACTGGACTTTGTGGATCTAGAAGTAGCAGACTGCATGTTCAAATCATTCACAGGAGTATTTTTTTTTGCTTTTGAACCAGTGATCTTGGCTTGACAGTTTCATCGTGCCCTTTTCAGTTTTCTCCTCCTTCTCATCCTTCAGGTTTTGCAGAAGGTGTTTTTTGTTTTCAGTCCCAGCAGCTCCTTTTTTTTATCTGTTCATAGTTGGTGGTGTGTCAGCAGCTGATCTTTCCTGCCTGGGCAGGTTGAACACCTTTAATCCTGTCCTCTCTTAGGAGACTTTAAACTCTAAGTAACAGAAATTGAGGCTGTTGCAGGGATGATGCAACTATATGTTAACGTTCTTTCCTTAATAACCGGAAGGTAATGGTCCCCAAATCCTAATCATTGTCATCAGCAGAACTTTACCCATGGGATGAAGAAGCAAAAAGATGGATATTTGCACGAGATATGACTGTTGTGTGGTTGTGGTTTTTTTTTTTTTTTATTCAGGATAACAACATGCTAACCTGTCAAAATAGTCTGGTCAGGCATTGCAAATGTAATACCAAGGCATACTTTACAGCTACCAGAATCTGAACAAGGAGAGTATCTCGAGTTGTCACCGCTCTGCCTGTATGTAGAACTGAAGATAATAGGGACTTCAGTTTTTGTTGAAAAGGATCGTCTGGATTCAAAGACAATGAAATAATACATTTTTAGAGCCATTACTACCATATTGTTTCTTCTTCTAAGGAGAAGGTTACTTAAATTTCAGTTTTCATGAGGTCCAGCTAAAGGAGATTTGACTAACTTTATTCTTTCACAGAAGCCTTCCATAAGCTTTCTTGTTAGATGTGTTAAGAGAGAATTCTCCAGGCTGTGATTTTAAAAAGACAAGTGAGGGTAGCTGTGTTAGGCTTCCACTCTGAACTGATTCTCAGAGAAGCCTGTTGTTCTCTGCAAGAAGAACATAGATTCTTTAAGCTCATTTAAATATCGACCAAATCTTCTGCCTCAAAGATCACTCAATTAGATCTAGATTCTGCATGTGGTCTGCTTTCTTTTTTTTAGAATGACCAACTTAAAAATACTGCTTGCACAAAAGATTTTTTTAGAATAATACAAAAAAGATGTTTAGCTCTTTATGTCCTTGATTTTTCAAGGAGGTTTGTTTTCGGAATTAGAGAGGAACAGTAGGACTTTCACATTACACAGGAAGAACAGTTGCAGGTCAAAACTTCATCTGTTCCCCACACCAGTTTGGAAAAACTTGCAAAGGAAAATCCTGTGCACAGTGTGAGTGTCCGTGAGTGTGCATGGCTGTGTGTGATGATTCCGACACTTGATTAGGATTTGGAAGGCATTAATAAAGAACAAACTTGTGTGTAGGTATAACATACGCAACCTTCATCTCTAACAGAAGCACTGTCAGAATTTTTATTACCTTTTTGAAGAAGAAACGTACATTTCCTTTGCCATTTCAAATGTGTAATTCAAATAATTCAAAGTCTTTCCCGTTATCTTAGGAATTTAAAAAAATCCTCTTTATTGTTGCTGTTAAGAAGGGAATTGCCAACTGTGCTTTTCATAGCTCTTACCAAGAAGTCACCTGTCCAAGGCTTTCACTCTTGGACTTATAACCTCTAACACAAGTCAAATAGGACTAATGTTAACTCCTAAGAAAGTTATTTTTCTTTTAAACTCCTCTGAAGCATCCGTGCCTTTGTATAGAATATGATCCAGTAACACAAGTTACATTAAAGGATCTAAAAAAATCTGATGCTTTTCACAGTTTTAGACCTTTCTGGCTTAATCCAAAGTAAGAATTAGATAACCTGTCATGATGGTTATCTATTAAAACAAGTTTTAATTACGTGAATTTTTTTAATCAGTGTTCTTATGCAATTATAGAAGCCATTTCAATTACTTTCCTTTTACACGTTAGCTCTTCAAGGAAAAAAAAAATAGTCCTGCAGGAATTCTTCTGTTTTATGAGCATACTGCAATCATTTAGGGAATTTAAAAACCCTTTCATTTATTTTGTATATGATTACACACTCCTAAATTAAAATTCTCTTTTTTTGGATGTGTGGATTAAATTTGCATGTGGTAATTGCCAGTCTCTTAAAAACGTCAATGTTAATACAGCCAAGCTACTATAATTTAAGAAAATAAACATTTTCACTGAGTTGGTGGGCCACAACACTGATCTTTATCTCTGAACATAACCTCTGCACGAGAATGTGGGCTTTTACAGCAATGCCGGCTGTACGACACAACGAACTTCCCCAAATTTCTTTTATCTCCTTTTCCAGTTAAGTGAAAAATCACCGAGCCAGTTTCCACCTTCATAAAGATTTTTCAGGGAGTGTCCACATGGCAGCTAAATGATCTGGTATTAAAAGACAAAAATTGAAATAACTACCTGTCATTTCAGGCAGACTCTTTCAGAAGAGGCAATGTCCTGTGAAAACCCTCCATTTGCGTATTAACCAAACTGTTTTTTATAAACTCTTCTGTGTGTCTTCCTCTTTCAAACTTGATTAAAAGCTTTTCAAAGGTGGTGATAGGCACTTAGATAAATACGTTCAAATGGTGGAAATCAATTTAGTGCTTGAGTTTCAAGAAATTGCTTAGCAGTTGAGCTGTCACTTCTCCCATTACCTCAAGCACTGAACTGAAATATTCGTCTGCGAGGTCAAGCATGTGGATGCCTTCCAACAAAACGGGAGGAAATGTACACTGTTCTGACTTGGTTTCAGATTTTCTGTATTACGGGTTTTAGAGTTTTTTAACATAGTTCCTGTTTGTTGTTGTAATGTGGTATATTTCAGTAATCTGCATGCTCATAGGCACACAGTAAACACCTAGCTAGTAACCAGTTTTAAGCTTGGTTTCTGCTTTTTGCTATCTATCTACAGCTCTAGGTATAGGCGCCTTTTCTTATTTTACACAAATATTTGTTATTTTGTTTGTGGACCAAATTCCACTAAGTATATAAGTGAAGATTAGTGAGATTTTTTATTCTCAGAAAATGGAAAAATTGTTACTTTTCTATAAAATAAATGGGTTTTTGCTAGCCCCATGTGTTTCATTAATGGTGATTAAAAATAGCTATATTATGTTTAAGTAGCAGTTTCTTCTCTCCATAAAAATGTATAAGAATATAAATAACACATGTAATTTTTTCGTTTTGATTTAGTAGTCGTTTGCAATGCAAAACTATTTTTGTTTCTGTTGGAGTTGGCTTCTCTAATTGTAAATCCGTGTTTAGCTGTTGTAGTGAAACTTCTTTTCCACTTTGCCTTACCCATCAACACAGTATTAACAAAATTCAACCTTTCAAAACCTTTTCCTGATTTCATTCAGTAATGTAAATGTTTTGGACAACTAATCAAGAGAAAAGCACTGTCATTTAATGTCAGTATGTTGGCTAAAATAGTTGGAAGAAGAGTTAATTGTCTTTATGATATCTTTTTCTTCATTATTTTTCTGGCCTAAGAAGCATCAGACCATGGGTGTGTGAGAAGGCTTCCTTGTAGCCTTTGTTCAGATCTCTGAAGTGTGCTCGGTTGCCTTGAGCTTGCAGAATGGAGGGATTTGGAACAGTTTTTGATAATGGTTTGTCATTGAGAGTTCTCGCTAACATCCTGGCTTATGCCCTGTTAAGGTGGGAGGTTCGATTTCCTACGTGGTTACCAGATGTCAGCACCTGACTTACCTGTGCAGTGTCTGCAGACTTAATGTTCCATCGCAAGAACTGCATAAGAACATCATGGTCGTCTAAAATACAGAATTTCCCCAAGGAAATGCCCCTATTGCTCAATTTTAAGTGAATAATATTTTCGTGTGATAGCATAGGTGGCTTTATATCTTGGGGGTTTTTTTGTTTGTTTCTTTTTGGGTTTTTTTTGAAACAGCCTTTAAAACTTCATGTACTTTTGTCAGCACCATTTTGGGATGGTGTGGGGGTTTTCTTTTTTATTTTTTTTTTCTTTCCTGTTTATATACAAAGACAGATATAGTAAGATTTTGTAGTTTAATTGTAGTTAATTCTTATTTCATATTGAAAGCGTGTAACAAATTCTGAAGTAATCCTTGGAGAATACAAAGATAATACGGGAGTCTATTTCTGTTTACACTGAATGTATTCTTAGTAAAGCTATTAAAATTTAATTTAAGAATGCTGTTAGGAATGTGAAAGCACAATGCGTGCTTTGAATTGTTCTCCCATAAAAATGAGAATAAATATGCAGGAATTCAAACAGCTTTAGTTTCTGACATATCATCATTCCGTTAGGTAATGTAGTTCCACATTTTACTCATTGCCTGTAATATTTAATGCGGTTCTACTTCTTTGCAGTTTTGGCAGAATTAATTGAGAAGTTTGTGTCACATCTTTCTGAAAGCCAATCGGATTGTTATTTCAGCATGGGACACTATAAAGGTCAGTTTTCTGATAACCTATCACCAGGCAGCCTCTTATATTTAAATAACTTTTCTTTTAAATGTACCTGTATCATTTTGGGGGTTGGTTAATGTGTTCTTTAACAACTCAGAAATTCATTACTTAACTGGTGGGTAATACCTCACTTTGGAGCAAAAGATGATGTGCTTGAGTAAACAGTGTTGTTAATTATTACTGATAGGCTTTCACATTTCTCTATCTGTAATGGAAGGACTGAGAAGCAGAACAGGTGACGGTATGATTCAAAGTATTTGTTGACACCTATTATGGAATGATTTACAAATCTTGTAGCATAAACATTTAGGATGGTGTAAGCAATCTGGCTCACCTCTTGAAAGCCCCATAATGTATAATCAACCCAAAGGTATGCAATTTATATTGCATTAAAGGATTTGTGTTAAAGAACTGCTGTTGTTGGCAGAGTAACCCGCGTGTTAGTTTTATACAGATGTTGTGCTTACAGCCAAGAATAAAGGATGAATGATAGAGATAATTTATTCTGAGCATAAAGTAATACATTTTAATATTCTGAAGCACTTGCAAAACGAGAAGATTTAGAAGCATTGTGAATATCTGCTTTTCATTCTTCTACTATCTGTTCAAGACTTTTCTCTTAGGTTGTAGTTCAGTCATTTAGAGCACTTGTTCTGCCACTAACTCTAGAGGACCAAGCCTCCTTCAGGAAG
This sequence comes from Buceros rhinoceros silvestris, assembly GCF_000710305.1. Taxonomy (NCBI): domain Eukaryota; kingdom Metazoa; phylum Chordata; class Aves; order Bucerotiformes; family Bucerotidae; genus Buceros; species Buceros rhinoceros. Next base: position 49,526 of record NW_010398444.1, read on the forward strand.
AGTCTGTTATTAATACTGATATTTTATTCTGGCATCCATCAGATGCAACTGTAGTGTCCTTGGAGACTTCAGACTTGCCTTTGAAGTTTCAAAGCATAAAACTCCTTGCGTAATTTAGAGGCTTTCTTTCTTTTATGTAGTGGCCTTTTCCTTCTTAATGCTTGCTAATGGAATACTCTTAATTTTGAGAGTCTCTCTCTTAATGAATAGACTTCTCAAAGTGACAGTCCTTTCTGTCACTATTTTATTTTTCCTTAGAAGATCTTTAAAGGCATTTTTGTTTTCCTGCATTAGTCTGTCATTTACTTTTCAATTTCTCCAGAAGCGTAATGAGCAACTTTTCATGGACTCGTAAGACTTGCTTTTTACATATTTCTGACACTTCCCAATTCAAACAATGGTTTTGATGGTTCCTTTAAAAGCCCACATAATGGTGTAAATCATTTATGTCACACCTAGACTGCCTCTCTTGCTCCTCTCTGTACATCTCTCTTTTTAGGTCGGGGTTCAAAGTATCACAATTCTCCAATGATATGGAAGGCTCAGGTGTGTTTTCTTTTCTGTCTTGCATTTCTTTAGGGAACAGTATAGCCTGCAGACCTAAATTTTCAAGGTTATTTTAGTGTTTCCAGTTAGAAGACCAGGAAACCCCTCTTGGTTTGAATAAGGCAAAATCTAACCAGAGAAGGAACAGACCTAACTGTGCAAACTCCAAGTGGATGTCTTGCCCAGCAAAACCAGCATCCTTTTGTTTCCTAATTGTGATAGCTAAGTGCTTCCATCCAATGAAGGAAGCAGTAGTCCGTACTTAGATGTCAAATACTGTAGTTTCAATCCACTGTTCTCAACCTTTTGTTCAAAGCTAGGATTTAAAACATGTTCAGGAAGGTTGAACCTGGATCTTCTACTTCACTGATGTGTGCTTTCACCATGACTCACAGAGGTGGCAGTAACACTACATTATTTATCTAGAATTGAATGCCAACTTTGAAGAAAGACCAGGTTTGAAAATCCTGTGACAATTGCATGCATTAATTTTTTAGAACGGAAAATCCTAAAGAATAGGTACAGAAACAAAACAAAGATAACATGGTAAAAGGCTCAATTCTTGATTTTCTTGAGCTTGACAGATTTTCTTTCCGTGATAAATCAGCCCAGTCTGTATGACCTCCTTTTTGTATTTTCTGAATTTTTTTTTCCAGTCAGTCCTATACAGGCACTATTGGTCATTAATTCTGGATAAGCTTACCTGTTCAGTTCTCAAATAAAAGTTCCAGAATTTAAAAGGTTGGATAATGAACTATTTTCATTTTCAAATGCTTTTGATATTCCATATGCTTTAATGAAGACAATTTTGGAAGTGGGAGAGTGCTGACTTCTCGAGGACAGTCAGTAGTCTGGTGGTAAGAAAATGTGAAATGTAGGCAAAGGGCTGGTATTGACTTAGTGCTTTCTTTCCCCATCAGCAACACCACTATCTGCTTTTTTGTGCAGAGTTCTCCAATCCAA